>NW_027473529.1:93836-247521 GCF_050947335.1 Megachile rotundata | reverse complement strand
GCTTAATAATATGAGTTAGATTGATAATAATAACAGTAATAAGTATAGTAATTGTCGTTCTATCGATAATATAACCATAATATGGCTAATAATATGAGTTAGATTGATAATACTAAGAGTAGTGAGTATAGTAATTCTCGTTCTATCGATCATATAAGCATAATATGGCTAATAATATGAGTTAGATTGATAATAATAAGAGTAATGAGTATAGTAATTGTAGTTCTATCGATCATTTAAGCATAATATGGCTAATAATATGAGTTAGATTGATAATAATAACAGTAATAAGTATAGTAATTGTCGTTCTATGGATAATATAACCATAATATGGCTAATAATATGAGTTACATTGATAATAATAAGAGTAATGAGTATAGTAATTGTAGTTCTATCGATCATATCTGCATAATATGGCTAATAATATGAGTTAGATTGATAATACTAAGAGTTAGTGAGTATAGTAATTCTCGTTCTATCGATCATATAAGCATAATATGGCTAATAATATGAGTTAGATTGTTAATAATAAGAGTAATAAGTATAGTAATTGTCGTTCTATCGATCATATAAGCATAATATGGCTAATAATATGAGTTAGATTGATAATACTAAGAGTAGTGAGTATAGTAATTCTCGTTCTATCGATCACATAAGCATAATATGGCTAATAATATGAGTTAGATTGATAATAATAAAAATAATAAGTATAGTAATTGTCGTTCTATCGATCATTTAAGCATAATATGGGCTAATAATATGAGTTAGATTGATAATAATAACAGTAATAAGTATAGTAATTGTCGTTCTATCGATAATATAACCATAATATGGCTAATAATATGTGTTAGATTGATAATACTAAGAGTAGCGAGTATAGTAATTCTCGTTCTATCGATCATATAAGCATAATATGGCTAATAATATGAGTTAGATTGATAATAATAAGAGTAATAAGTACAGTAATTGTCGTTCTATCGATCATATAAGCATAATATGGCTAATAATATGAGTTAGATAGATAATAATAACAGTAATAAGTATAGTAATTGTCGTTCTATCGATAATATAACCATAATATGGCTAATAATATGTGTTAGATTGATAATACTAAGAGTAGTGAGTATAGTAATTCTCGTTCAATCGATCATATAAGCATAATATGGCTAATAATATGAGTTGGATTGATAATAATAAGAGTAATGAGTATAGTAATTGTAGTTCTATCGATCATATAAGCATAATGTGGCTAATAATATGAGTTAGATTCATAATAATAAGAGTAATGAGGATAGTAATTGTCGTTCTATCGATCATTTAAGCATAATATGGCGAATAATATGAGTTGGGTTGATAAAAATAAGAATAATAAGTATAGTAATTGTCGTTCTATCGATCATATAAGCATAATATGGCTAATAATATGAGTTAGATTGATAATAATAAGAGTAATAAGTATAGTAATTGTAGTTCTATCGATCATATCTGCATAATATGGTTAATAATATGAGTTAGATTCATAACAATAAGAGTAATAAGTATAGTAATTGTAGTTCTATCGATCATATCTGCATAATATGGTTAATAATATGAGTTAGAATGATAATAATAAGAGTAATAAGATTAGTAATTGTCGTTCTATCGATCATATCTGCATAATATGGTTAATAATATGAGTCAGATTGATAATAGTGAGTGTAATAACTATAGTGAATGTCGTTCTATCGATCATATCAGCATAATATGGGTAATATTATGAGTTGGATTGATAATAATAAGAGTAATGAGTATAGTAATTGTAGTTCTATCGATCATATAAGCATAATGTGGCTAATAATATGAGTTAGATTCATAATAATAAGAGTAATGAGGATAGTAATTGTCGTTCTATCGATCATTTAAGCATAATATGGCGAATAATATGAGTTGGGTTGATAAAAATAAGAATAAGAAGTATAGTAATTGTCGTTCTATCGATCATATAAGCATAATATGGCTAATAATAGGAGTTAGATTGATAATACTAAGAGTAGCGAGTATAGTAATTCTCGTTCTATCGATCATATAAGCATAATATGGCTAATAATATGAGTTAGATTGATAATAATAAGAGTAATAAGTACAGTAATTGTCGTTCTATCGATCATATAAGCATAATATGGCTAATAATATGAGTTAGAGTGATAATACTAAGAGTAGTGAGTATGGTAATTCTCATTCTATCGATCATATAAGCATAGTATGGCTAATAATATGAGTTAGATTGATAATAATAACAGTAATAAGTACAGTTATTGTAGTTCTATCGATAATATAAGCATAATATGGCTAATAATATGAGTTAGATTGATAATACTAAGAGTAGTGAGTATAGTAATTGTCGTTCTATCGATCATATAAGCATAATATGACTAATAATATGAGTTAGATTGATAATAGTAAGTGTAATAAGTATAGTAAATGTCGTGCTATCGATCATATCTGCATAATATGGTTAATAATATGAGTTAGATTGATAATAATAAGAGTAATTAGTATAGTAATTGTCGTTCTATCGATCATATCTGCATAATATGGTTAATAATATGAGTTAGATTGATAATAGTAAGTGTAATAAGTATAGTAATTGTAGTTCTATCGATCATATAAGCATAATATGGCTAATAATATGAGTCAGATCCATAATAATAAGAGTAATAAGTATAGTAATTGTCGTTCTATCGATCATTTAAGCATAATATGGCGAATAATATGAGTTGGGTTGATAAAAATAAGAATAATAAGTATAGTAATTGTCGTTCTATCGATCATATAAGCATAATATGGCTAATAATATGAGTTAGATTGGTAATAATCAGAGTAATAAGTATAGTAATTGTCGTTCTATCGATCATATAAGCATAATATGGCTAATAATATGAGTTAGATTGATAATACTAAGAGTAGTGAGTATAGTAATTCTCGTTCTATCGATCATATAAGCATAATGTGGCTAATGATATGAGTTAGATTGATAATAATAACAGTAATAAGTACAGTAATTGTCGTTCTATCGATAATATAACCATAATATGGCTAATAATATGAGTTAGATTGATAATACTAAGAGTAGCGAGTATAGTAATTGTTGTTCTATCGATCATATAAGCATAATATGGCTAATAATATGAGTTAGATTGATAATACTAAGAGTAGTGAGTATAGTAATTCTCGTTCCATCGATCATATAAGCATAATGTGGCTAATAATATGAGTTAGATTGATAATAATAAGAGTAATAAGTATAGTAATTGTCGTTCTATCGATCATATCAGCATAATATGGGTAATATTATGAGTTGGATTGATAATAATAAGAGTAATGAGTATAGTAATTGTAGTTCTATCGATCATATAAGCATAATGTGGCTAATAATATGAGTTAGATTCATAATAATAAGAGTAATGAGGATAGTAATTGTCGTTCTATCGATCATTTAAGCATAATATGGCGAATAATATGAGTTGGGTTGATAAAAATAAGAATAATAAGTATAGTAATTGTCGTTCTATCGATCATATAAGCATAATATGGCTAATAATATGAGTTAGATTGATAATAATAAGAGTAATAAGTATAGTAATTGTAGTTCTATCGATCATATCTGCATAATATGGTTAATAATATGAGTTAGATTCATAACAATAAGAGTAATAAGTATAGTAATTGTAGTTCTATCGATCATATCTGCATAATATGGTTAATAATATGAGTTAGAATGATAATAATAAGAGTAATAAGTTTAGTAATTGTCGTTCTATCGATCATATCTGCATAATATGGTTAATAATATGAGTTAGATTGATAATAGTGAGTGTAATAACTATAGTGAATGTCGTTCTATCGATCATATCAGCATAATATGGGCAATATTATGAGTTGGATTGATAATAATAAGAGTAATGAGTATAGTAATTGTAGTTCCATCGATCATATAAGCATAATGTGGCTAATAATATGAGTTAGATTCATAACAATAAGAGTAATGAGGATAGTAATTGTCGTTCTATCGATCATTTAAGCATAATATGGCGAATAATATGAGTTGGGTTGATAAAAATAAGAATAATAAGTATAGTAATTGTCGTTCTATCGATCATATAAGCATAATATGGCTAATAATATGAGTTAGATTGATAATAATAAGAGTAATAAGTATAGTAATTGTAGTTCTATCGATCATATCTGCATAATATGGTTAATAATATGAGTTAGAATGATAATAATAAGAGTAATAAGTTTAGTAATTGTCGTTCTATCGATCATATCTGCATAATATGGTTAATAATATGAGTTAGATTGATAATAGTGAGTGTAATAACTATAGTGAATGTCGTTCTATCGATCATATCAGCATAATATGGGCAATATTATGAGTTGGATTGATAATAATAAGAGTAATGAGTATAGTAATTGTAGTTCCATCGATCATATAAGCATAATGTGGCTAATAATATGAGTTAGATTCATAACAATAAGAGTAATGAGGATAGTAATTGTCGTTCTATCGATCATTTAAGCATAATATGGCGAATAATATGAGTTGGGTTGATAAAAATAAGAATAATAAGTATAGTAATTGTCGTTCTATCGATCATATAAGCATAATATGGCTAATAATATGAGTTAGATTGATAATAATAAGAGTAATAAGTATAGTAATTGTAGTTCTATCGATCATATCTGCATAATATGGTTAATAATATGAGTTAGATTCATAACAATAAGAGTAATAAGTACAGTAATTGTAGTTCTATCGATCATATCAGCATAATATGGGTAATATTATGAGTTGGATTGATAATAATAAGAGTAATGAGTATAGTAATTGTAGTTCTATCGATCATATAAGCATAATGTGGCTAATAATATGAGTTAGATTCATAATAATAAGAGTAATGAGGATAGTAATTGTCGTTCTATCGATCATTTAAGCATAATATGGCGAATAATATGAGTTGGGTTGATAAAAATAAGAATAATAAGTATAGTAATTGTCGTTCTATCGATCATATAAGCATAATATGGCTAATAATAGGAGTTAGATTGATAATACTAAGAGTAGTGAGTATAGTAATTTTCATTCTATCGATCATATAAGCATAATATGGCTAATAATATGAGTTAGATTGATAATAATAACAGTAATAAGTACAGTTATTGTAGTTCTATCGATAATATAAGCATAATATGGCTAATAATATGAGTTAGATTGATAATACTAAGAGTAGCGAGTATAGTGATTGTTGTTCTATCGATCATATAAGCATAATATGGCTAATAATATGAGTTGGGTTGATAAAAATAAGAATAATAAGTATAGTAATTGTCGTTCTATCGATCATATAAGCATAATATGGCTAATAATATGAGTTAGATTGATAATACTAAGAGTAGCGAGTATAGTAATTGTCGTTCTATCGATCATATAAGCATAATATGGCTAATAATATGAGTTAGATTGATAATACTAAGAGTAGTGAGTATAGTAATTCTCGTTCTATCGATCATATAAGCATAATGTGGCTAATAATATGAGTTAGATTGATAATAATAACAGTAATAAGTATAGTAATTATCGTTCTATCGATAATATAACCATAATATGGCTAATAATATGAGTTAGATTGATAATACTAAGAGTAGTGAGTATAGTAATTCTCGTTCTATCGATCATATAAGCATAATATGGCTAATAATATGAGTTAGATTGATAATACTAAGAGTAGTGAGTATAGTAATTGTCGTTCTATCGATCATATATGCATAATATGACAAATAATATGAGTTAGATTGATAATAGTAAGTGTAATAAGTATAGTAAATGTCGTGCTATCGATCATATCTGCATAATATGGTTAATAATATGAGTTAGATTCATGATAATAAGAGTAATGAGGATAGTAATTGTCGTTCTATCGATCATTTAAGCATAATATGGCGAATAATATGAGTTGGGTTGATAAAAATAAGAATAATAAGTATAGTAATTGTCGTTCTATCGATCATATAAGCATAATATGGCTAATAATATGAGTTAGATTGATAATAATAAGAGTAATGAGTATAGTAATTGTAGTTCTATCGATCATTTAAGCATAATATGGCTAATAATATGAGTTAGATTGATAATAATAACAGTAATAAGTATAGTAATTGTCGTTCTATGGATAATATAACCATAATATGGCTAATAATATGAGTTACATTGATAATAATAAGAGTAATGAGTATAGTAATTGTAGTTCTATCGATCATATCTGCATAATATGGCTAATAATATGAGTTAGATTGATAATACTAAGAGTAGTGAGTATAGTAATTCTCGTTCTATCGATCATATAAGCATAATATGGCTAATAATATGAGTTAGATTGTTAATAATAAGAGTAATAAGTATAGTAATTGTCGTTCTATCGATCATATAAGCATAATATGGCTAATAATATGAGTTAGATTGATAATACTAAGAGTAGTGAGTATAGTAATTCTCGTTCTATCGATCACATAAGCATAATATGGCTAATAATATGAGTTAGATTGATAATAATAAAAATAATAAGTATAGTAATTGTCGTTCTATCGATCATTTAAGCATAATATGGCTAATAATATGAGTTAGATTGATAATAATAACAGTAATAAGTATAGTAATTGTCGTTCTATCGATAATATAACCATAATATGGCTAATAATATGTGTTAGATTGATAATACTAAGAGTAGCGAGTATAGTAATTCTCGTTCTATCGATCATATAAGCATAATATGGCTAATAATATGAGTTAGATTGATAATAATAAGAGTAATAAGTACAGTAATTGTCGTTCTATCGATCATATAAGCATAATATGGCTAATAATATGAGTTAGATAGATAATAATAACAGTAATAAGTATAGTAATTGTCGTTCTATCGATAATATAACCATAATATGGCTAATAATATGTGTTAGATTGATAATACTAAGAGTAGTGAGTATAGTAATTCTCGTTCAATCGATCATATAAGCATAATATGGCTAATAATATGAGTTGGATTGATAATAATAAGAGTAATGAGTATAGTAATTGTAGTTCTATCGATCATATAAGCATAATGTGGCTAATAATATGAGTTAGATTCATAATAATAAGAGTAATGAGGATAGTAATTGTCGTTCTATCGATCATTTAAGCATAATATGGCGAATAATATGAGTTGGGTTGATAAAAATAAGAATAATAAGTATAGTAATTGTCGTTCTATCGATCATATAAGCATAATATGGCTAATAATATGAGTTAGATTGATAATAATAAGAGTAATAAGTATAGTAATTGTAGTTCTATCGATCATATCTGCATAATATGGTTAATAATATGAGTTAGATTCATAACAATAAGAGTAATAAGTATAGTAATTGTAGTTCTATCGATCATATCTGCATAATATGGTTAATAATATGAGTTAGAATGATAATAATAAGAGTAATAAGATTAGTAATTGTCGTTCTATCGATCATATCTGCATAATATGGTTAATAATATGAGTCAGATTGATAATAGTGAGTGTAATAACTATAGTGAATGTCGTTCTATCGATCATATCAGCATAATATGGGTAATATTATGAGTTGGATTGATAATAATAAGAGTAATGAGTATAGTAATTGTAGTTCTATCGATCATATAAGCATAATGTGGCTAATAATATGAGTTAGATTCATAATAATAAGAGTAATGAGGATAGTAATTGTCGTTCTATCGATCATTTAAGCATAATATGGCGAATAATATGAGTTGGGTTGATAAAAATAAGAATAAGAAGTATAGTAATTGTCGTTCTATCGATCATATAAGCATAATATGGCTAATAATAGGAGTTAGATTGATAATACTAAGAGTAGCGAGTATAGTAATTCTCGTTCTATCGATCATATAAGCATAATATGGCTAATAATATGAGTTAGATTGATAATAATAAGAGTAATAAGTACAGTAATTGTCGTTCTATCGATCATATAAGCATAATATGGCTAATAATATGAGTTAGAGTGATAATACTAAGAGTAGTGAGTATGGTAATTCTCATTCTATCGATCATATAAGCATAGTATGGCTAATAATATGAGTTAGATTGATAATAATAACAGTAATAAGTACAGTTATTGTAGTTCTATCGATAATATAAGCATAATATGGCTAATAATATGAGTTAGATTGATAATACTAAGAGTAGTGAGTATAGTAATTGTCGTTCTATCGATCATATAAGCATAATATGACTAATAATATGAGTTAGATTGATAATAGTAAGTGTAATAAGTATAGTAAATGTCGTGCTATCGATCATATCTGCATAATATGGTTAATAATATGAGTTAGATTGATAATAATAAGAGTAATTAGTATAGTAATTGTCGTTCTATCGATCATATCTGCATAATATGGTTAATAATATGAGTTAGATTGATAATAGTAAGTGTAATAAGTATAGTAATTGTAGTTCTATCGATCATATCTGCATAATATGGTTAATAATATGAGTTAGAATGATAATAATAAGAGTAATAAGTTTAGTAATTGTCGTTCTATCGATCATATCTGCATAATATGGTTAATAATATGAGTTAGATTGATAATAGTGAGTGTAATAACTATAGTGAATGTCGTTCTATCGATCATATCAGCATAATATGGGTAATATTATGAGTTGGATTGATAATAATAAGAGTAATGAGTATACTAATTGTAGTTCTATCGATCATATAAGCATAATGTGGCTAATAATATGAGTTAGATTGATAATAATAACAGTAATAAGTATAGTAATTGTCGTTCTATCGATAATATAACCATAATATGGCTAATAATATGAGTTAGATTGATAATACTAAGAGTAGTGAGTATAGTAATTCTCGTTCTATCGATCATATAAGCATAATATGGCTAATAATATGAGTTAGATTGATAATAATAAGAGTAATGAGTATAGTAATTGTAGTTCTATCGATCATTTAAGCATAATATGGCTAATAATATGAGTTAGATTGATAATAATAACAGTAATAAGTATAGTAATTGTCGTTCTATGGATAATATAACCATAATATGGCTAATAATATGAGTTACATTGATAATAATAAGAGTAATGAGTATAGTAATTGTAGTTCTATCGATCATATCTGCATAATATGGCTAATAATATGAGTTAGATTGATAATACTAAGAGTAGTGAGTATAGTAATTCTCGTTCTATCGATCATATAAGCATAATATGGCTAATAATATGAGTTAGATTGTTAATAATAAGAGTAATAAGTATAGTAATTGTCGTTCTATCGATCATATAAGCATAATATGGCTAATAATATGAGTTAGATTGATAATACTAAGAGTAGTGAGTATAGTAATTCTCGTTCTATCGATCACATAAGCATAATATGGCTAATAATATGAGTTAGATTGATAATAATAAAAATAATAAGTATAGTAATTGTCGTTCTATCGATCATTTAAGCATAATATGGCTAATAATATGAGTTAGATTGATAATAATAACAGTAATAAGTATAGTAATTGTCGTTCTATCGATAATATAACCATAATATGGCTAATAATATGTGTTAGATTGATAATACTAAGAGTAGCGAGTATAGTAATTCTCGTTCTATCGATCATATAAGCATAATATGGCTAATAATATGAGTTAGATTGATAATAATAAGAGTAATAAGTACAGTAATTGTCGTTCTATCGATCATATAAGCATAATATGGCTAATAATATGAGTTAGATAGATAATAATAACAGTAATAAGTATAGTAATTGTCGTTCTATCGATAATATAACCATAATATGGCTAATAATATGTGTTAGATTGATAATACTAAGAGTAGTGAGTATAGTAATTCTCGTTCAATCGATCATATAAGCATAATATGGCTAATAATATGAGTTGGATTGATAATAATAAGAGTAATGAGTATAGTAATTGTAGTTCTATCGATCATATAAGCATAATGTGGCTAATAATATGAGTTAGATTCATAATAATAAGAGTAATGAGGATAGTAATTGTCGTTCTATCGATCATTTAAGCATAATATGGCGAATAATATGAGTTGGGTTGATAAAAATAAGAATAATAAGTATAGTAATTGTCGTTCTATCGATCATATAAGCATAATATGGCTAATAATATGAGTTAGATTGATAATAATAAGAGTAATAAGTATAGTAATTGTAGTTCTATCGATCATATCTGCATAATATGGTTAATAATATGAGTTAGATTCATAACAATAAGAGTAATAAGTATAGTAATTGTAGTTCTATCGATCATATCTGCATAATATGGTTAATAATATGAGTTAGAATGATAATAATAAGAGTAATAAGATTAGTAATTGTCGTTCTATCGATCATATCTGCATAATATGGTTAATAATATGAGTCAGATTGATAATAGTGAGTGTAATAACTATAGTGAATGTCGTTCTATCGATCATATCAGCATAATATGGGTAATATTATGAGTTGGATTGATAATAATAAGAGTAATGAGTATAGTAATTGTAGTTCTATCGATCATATAAGCATAATGTGGCTAATAATATGAGTTAGATTCATAATAATAAGAGTAATGAGGATAGTAATTGTCGTTCTATCGATCATTTAAGCATAATATGGCGAATAATATGAGTTGGGTTGATAAAAATAAGAATAAGAAGTATAGTAATTGTCGTTCTATCGATCATATAAGCATAATATGGCTAATAATAGGAGTTAGATTGATAATACTAAGAGTAGCGAGTATAGTAATTCTCGTTCTATCGATCATATAAGCATAATATGGCTAATAATATGAGTTAGATTGATAATAATAAGAGTAATAAGTACAGTAATTGTCGTTCTATCGATCATATAAGCATAATATGGCTAATAATATGAGTTAGAGTGATAATACTAAGAGTAGTGAGTATGGTAATTCTCATTCTATCGATCATATAAGCATAGTATGGCTAATAATATGAGTTAGATTGATAATAATAACAGTAATAAGTACAGTTATTGTAGTTCTATCGATAATATAAGCATAATATGGCTAATAATATGAGTTAGATTGATAATACTAAGAGTAGTGAGTATAGTAATTGTCGTTCTATCGATCATATAAGCATAATATGACTAATAATATGAGTTAGATTGATAATAGTAAGTGTAATAAGTATAGTAAATGTCGTGCTATCGATCATATCTGCATAATATGGTTAATAATATGAGTTAGATTGATAATAATAAGAGTAATTAGTATAGTAATTGTCGTTCTATCGATCATATCTGCATAATATGGTTAATAATATGAGTTAGATTGATAATAGTAAGTGTAATAAGTATAGTAATTGTAGTTCTATCGATCATATCTGCATAATATGGTTAATAATATGAGTTAGAATGATAATAATAAGAGTAATAAGTTTAGTAATTGTCGTTCTATCGATCATATCTGCATAATATGGTTAATAATATGAGTTAGATTGATAATAGTGAGTGTAATAACTATAGTGAATGTCGTTCTATCGATCATATCAGCATAATATGGGTAATATTATGAGTTGGATTGATAATAATAAGAGTAATGAGTATACTAATTGTAGTTCTATCGATCATATAAGCATAATGTGGCTAATAATATGAGTTAGATTGATAATAATAACAGTAATAAGTATAGTAATTGTCGTTCTATCGATAATATAACCATAATATGGCTAATAATATGAGTTAGATTGATAATACTAAGAGTAGTGAGTATAGTAATTCTCGTTCTATCGATCATATAAGCATAATATGGCTAATAATATGAGTTAGATTGATAATAATAAGAGTAATGAGTATAGTAATTGTAGTTCTATCGATCATTTAAGCATAATATGGCTAATAATATGAGTTAGATTGATAATAATAACAGTAATAAGTATAGTAATTGTCGTTCTATGGATAATATAACCATAATATGGCTAATAATATGAGTTACATTGATAATAATAAGAGTAATGAGTATAGTAATTGTAGTTCTATCGATCATATCTGCATAATATGGCTAATAATATGAGTTAGATTGATAATACTAAGAGTAGTGAGTATAGTAATTCTCGTTCTATCGATCATATAAGCATAATATGGCTAATAATATGAGTTAGATTGTTAATAATAAGAGTAATATGTATAGTAATTGTCGTTCTATCGATCATATAAGCATAATATGGCTAATAATATGAGTTAGATTGATAATACTAAGAGTAGTGAGTATAGTAATTCTCGTTCTATCGATCACATAAGCATAATATGGCTAATAATATGAGTTAGATTGATAATAATAAAAATAATAAGTATAGTAATTGTCGTTCTATCGATCATTTAAGCATAATATGGCTAATAATATGAGTTAGATTGATAATAATAACAGTAATAAGTATAGTAATTGTCGTTCTATCGATAATATAACCATAATATGGCTAATAATATGTGTTAGATTGATAATACTAAGAGTAGCGAGTATAGTAATTCTCGTTCTATCGATCATATAAGCATAATATGGCTAATAATATGAGTTAGATTGATAATAATAAGAGTAATAAGTACAGTAATTGTCGTTCTATCGATCATATAAGCATAATATGGCTAATAATATGAGTTAGATAGATAATAATAACAGTAATAAGTATAGTAATTGTCGTTCTATCGATAATATAACCATAATATGGCTAATAATATGTGTTAGATTGATAATACTAAGAGTAGTGAGTATAGTAATTCTCGTTCAATCGATCATATAAGCATAATATGGCTAATAATATGAGTTGGATTGATAATAATAAGAGTAATGAGTATAGTAATTGTAGTTCTATCGATCATATAAGCATAATGTGGCTAATAATATGAGTTAGATTCATAATAATAAGAGTAATGAGGATAGTAATTGTCGTTCTATCGATCATTTAAGCATAATATGGCGAATAATATGAGTTGGGTTGATAAAAATAAGAATAATAAGTATAGTAATTGTCGTTCTATCGATCATATAAGCATAATATGGCTAATAATATGAGTTAGATTGATAATAATAAGAGTAATAAGTATAGTAATTGTAGTTCTATCGATCATATCTGCATAATATGGTTAATAATATGAGTTAGATTCATAACAATAAGAGTAATAAGTATAGTAATTGTAGTTCTATCGATCATATCTGCATAATATGGTTAATAATATGAGTTAGAATGATAATAATAAGAGTAATAAGATTAGTAATTGTCGTTCTATCGATCATATCTGCATAATATGGTTAATAATATGAGTCAGATTGATAATAGTGAGTGTAATAACTATAGTGAATGTCGTTCTATCGATCATATCAGCATAATATGGGTAATATTATGAGTTGGATTGATAATAATAAGAGTAATGAGTATAGTAATTGTAGTTCTATCGATCATATAAGCATAATGTGGCTAATAATATGAGTTAGATTCATAATAATAAGAGTAATGAGGATAGTAATTGTCGTTCTATCGATCATTTAAGCATAATATGGCGAATAATATGAGTTGGGTTGATAAAAATAAGAATAAGAAGTATAGTAATTGTCGTTCTATCGATCATATAAGCATAATATGGCTAATAATAGGAGTTAGATTGATAATACTAAGAGTAGCGAGTATAGTAATTCTCGTTCTATCGATCATATAAGCATAATATGGCTAATAATATGAGTTAGATTGATAATAATAAGAGTAATAAGTACAGTAATTGTCGTTCTATCGATCATATAAGCATAATATGGCTAATAATATGAGTTAGAGTGATAATACTAAGAGTAGTGAGTATGGTAATTCTCATTCTATCGATCATATAAGCATAGTATGGCTAATAATATGAGTTAGATTGATAATAATAACAGTAATAAGTACAGTTATTGTAGTTCTATCGATAATATAAGCATAATATGGCTAATAATATGAGTTAGATTGATAATACTAAGAGTAGTGAGTATAGTAATTGTCGTTCTATCGATCATATAAGCATAATATGACTAATAATATGAGTTAGATTGATAATAGTAAGTGTAATAAGTATAGTAAATGTCGTGCTATCGATCATATCTGCATAATATGGTTAATAATATGAGTTAGATTGATAATAATAAGAGTAATTAGTATAGTAATTGTCGTTCTATCGATCATATCTGCATAATATGGTTAATAATATGAGTTAGATTGATAATAGTAAGTGTAATAAGTATAGTAATTGTAGTTCTATCGATCATATAAGCATAATATGGCTAATAATATGAGTCAGATCCATAATAATAAGAGTAATAAGTATAGTAATTGTCGTTCTATCGATCATTTAAGCATAATATGGCGAATAATATGAGTTGGGTTGATAAAAATAAGAATAATAAGTATAGTAATTGTCGTTCTATCGATCATATAAGCATAATATGGCTAATAATATGAGTTAGATTGGTAATAATCAGAGTAATAAGTATAGTAATTGTCGTTCTATCGATCATATAAGCATAATATGGCTAATAATATGAGTTAGATTGATAATACTAAGAGTAGTGAGTATAGTAATTCTCGTTCTATCGATCATATAAGCATAATGTGGCTAATGATATGAGTTAGATTGATAATAATAACAGTAATAAGTACAGTAATTGTCGTTCTATCGATAATATAACCATAATATGGCTAATAATATGAGTTAGATTGATAATACTAAGAGTAGCGAGTATAGTAATTGTTGTTCTATCGATCATATAAGCATAATATGGCTAATAATATGAGTTAGATTGATAATACTAAGAGTAGTGAGTATAGTAATTCTCGTTCCATCGATCATATAAGCATAATGTGGCTAATAATATGAGTTAGATTGATAATAATAAGAGTAATAAGTATAGTAATTGTCGTTCTATCGATCATATCAGCATAATATGGGTAATATTATGAGTTGGATTGATAATAATAAGAGTAATGAGTATAGTAATTGTAGTTCTATCGATCATATAAGCATAATGTGGCTAATAATATGAGTTAGATTCATAATAATAAGAGTAATGAGGATAGTAATTGTCGTTCTATCGATCATTTAAGCATAATATGGCGAATAATATGAGTTGGGTTGATAAAAATAAGAATAATAAGTATAGTAATTGTCGTTCTATCGATCATATAAGCATAATATGGCTAATAATATGAGTTAGATTGATAATAATAAGAGTAATAAGTATAGTAATTGTAGTTCTATCGATCATATCTGCATAATATGGTTAATAATATGAGTTAGATTCATAACAATAAGAGTAATAAGTATAGTAATTGTAGTTCTATCGATCATATCTGCATAATATGGTTAATAATATGAGTTAGAATGATAATAATAAGAGTAATAAGTTTAGTAATTGTCGTTCTATCGATCATATCTGCATAATATGGTTAATAATATGAGTTAGATTGATAATAGTGAGTGTAATAACTATAGTGAATGTCGTTCTATCGATCATATCAGCATAATATGGGCAATATTATGAGTTGGATTGATAATAATAAGAGTAATGAGTATAGTAATTGTAGTTCCATCGATCATATAAGCATAATGTGGCTAATAATATGAGTTAGATTCATAACAATAAGAGTAATGAGGATAGTAATTGTCGTTCTATCGATCATTTAAGCATAATATGGCGAATAATATGAGTTGGGTTGATAAAAATAAGAATAATAAGTATAGTAATTGTCGTTCTATCGATCATATAAGCATAATATGGCTAATAATATGAGTTAGATTGATAATAATAAGAGTAATAAGTATAGTAATTGTAGTTCTATCGATCATATCTGCATAATATGGTTAATAATATGAGTTAGATTCATAACAATAAGAGTAATAAGTACAGTAATTGTAGTTCTATCGATCATATCAGCATAATATGGGTAATATTATGAGTTGGATTGATAATAATAAGAGTAATGAGTATAGTAATTGTAGTTCTATCGATCATATAAGCATAATGTGGCTAATAATATGAGTTAGATTCATAATAATAAGAGTAATGAGGATAGTAATTGTCGTTCTATCGATCATTTAAGCATAATATGGCGAATAATATGAGTTGGGTTGATAAAAATAAGAATAATAAGTATAGTAATTGTCGTTCTATCGATCATATAAGCATAATATGGCTAATAATAGGAGTTAGATTGATAATACTAAGAGTAGCGAGTATAGTAATTCTCGTTCTATCGATCGTATAAGCATAGTATGGCTAATAATATGAGTTAGATTGATAATAATAAGAGTAATAAGTATAGTAATTGTCGTTCTATCGATCATTTAAGCAGAATATGGCTAATAATATGAGTTAGATTGATAATAATAACAGTAATAAGTATAGTAATTGTCGTTCTATCGATCATATCTGCATAATATGGTTAATAATATGAGTTAGATTGACAATAGTAAGTGTACGAAGTATAGTAATTGTAGTTCTATCGATCATATAAGCATAATATGGCTAATAATATGAGTCAGATTCATAATAATAAGAGTAATAAGTATAGTAATTGTCGTTCTATCGATCATTTAAGCATAATATGGCGAATAATATGAGTTGGGTTGATAAAAATAAGAATAATCAGTATAGTAATTGTCGTTCTATCGATCATATAAGCATAATATGGCTAATAATATGAGTTAGATTGGTAATAATAAGAGTAATAAGTATAGTAATTGTCCTTCTATCGATCATATAAGCATAATATGGCTAATAATAGGAGTTAGATTGATAATACTAAGAGTAGTGAGTATAGTAATTCTCGTTCTATCGTTCATATAAGCATAATGTGGCTAATAATATGAGTTAGATTGATAATAATAACATTAATAAGTACAGTAATTGTCGTTCTATCGATAATATAACCACAATATGGCTAATAATATGAGTTAGATTGATAATACTAAGAGTAGTGAGTATAGTAATTCTCGTTCTATCGATCATATAAACATAATATGGCTAATAATATGAGTTAGATTGATAATAATAAGAGTAATGAGTATAGTAATTGTAGTTCTATCGATCATTTAAGCATAATATGGCTAATAATATGAGTTAGATTGATAATAATAACAGTAATAAGTATAGTAATTGTCGTTCTATCGATAATATAACCATAATATGGCTAATAATATGAGTTAGATTGATAATACTAAGAGTAGTGAGTATAGTAATTCTCGTTCTATCGATCATATAAGCATAATGTGGCTAATAATATGAGTTAGATTGATAATAATAAGAGTAACAAGTATAGTAATTGTCGTTCTATCGATCATATCAGCATAATATGGGTAATATTATGAGTTGGATTGATAATAATAAGAGTAATGAGTATTTTAATTGTAGTTCTATCGATCATATAAGCATAATGTGGCTAATAATATGAGTTAGATTCATAATAATAAGAGTAATGAGGATAGTAATTGTCGTTCTATCGATCATTTAAGCATAATATGGCGAATAATATGAGTTGGGTTGATAAAAATAAGAATAATACGTATAGTAATTGTCGTTCTATCGATCATATAAGCATAATATGGCTAATAATATGAGTTAGATTGATAATAATAAGAGTAATAAGTATAGTAATTGTAGTTCTATCGATCATATCTGCATAATATGGTTAATAATATGAGTTAGAATGATAATAATAAGAGTAATAAGTTTAGTAATTGTCGTTCTATCGATCATATCTGCATAATATGGTTAATAATATGAGTTAGATTGATAATAATAAGAGTAATAAGTACAGTAATTGTCGTTCTATCGATCATATAAGCATAATATGGCTAATAATATGAGTTAGAGTGATAATACTAAGAGTAGTGAGTATAGTAATTCTCATTCTATCGATCATATAAGCATAATATGGCTAATAATATGAGTTAGATTGATAATAATAACAGTAATAAGTACAGTTATTGTAGTTCTATCGATAATATAAGCATAATATGGCTAATAATATGAGTTAGATTGATAATACTAAGAGTAGCGAGTATAGTGATTGTTGTTCTATCGATCATATAAGCATAATATGGCTAATAATATGAGTTGGGTTGATAAAAATAAGAATAATAAGTATAGTAATTGTCGTTCTATCGATCATATAAGCATAATATGGCTAATAATATGAGTTAGATTGATAATAATAAGAGTAGCGAGTATAGTAATTGTCGTTCTATCGATCATATAAGCATAATATGGCTAATAATATGAGTTAGATTGATAATACTAAGAGTAGTGAGTATAGTAATTCTCGTTCTATCGATCATATAAGCATAATGTGGCTAATAATATGAGTTAGATTGATAATAATAACAGTAATAAGTATAGTAATTATCGTTCTATCGATAATATAACCATAATATGGCTAATAATATGAGTTAGATTGATAATACTAAGAGTAGTGAGTATAGTAATTCTCGTTCTATCGATCATATAAGCATAATATGGCTAATAATATGAGTTAGATTGATAATACTAAGAGTAGTGAGTATAGTAATTGTCGTTCTATCGATCATATATGCATAATATGACAAATAATATGAGTTAGATTGATAATAGTAAGTGTAATAAGTATAGTAAATGTCGTGCTATCGATCATATCTGCATAATATGGTTAATAATATGAGTTAGATTCATGATAATAAGAGTAATGAGGATAGTAATTGTCGTTCTATCGATCATTTAAGCATAATATGGCGAATAATATGAGTTGGGTTGATAAAAATAAGAATAATAAGTATAGTAATTGTCGTTCTATCGATCATATAAGCATAATATGGCTAATAATATGAGTTAGATTGATAATACTAAGAGTAGCGAGTATAGTAATTGTCGTTCTATCGATCATATAAGCATAATATGGCTAATAATATGAGTTAGATTGATAATACTAAGAGTAGTGAGTATAGTAATTCTCGTTCTATCGATCATATAAGCATAATGTGGCTAATAATATGAGTTAGATTGATAATAATAACAGTAATAAGTATAGTAATTATCGTTCTATCGATAATATAACCATAATATGGCTAATAATATGAGTTAGATTGATAATACTAAGAGTAGTGAGTATAGTAATTCTCGTTCTATCGATCATATAAGCATAATATGGCTAATAATATGAGTTAGATTGATAATACTAAGAGCAGTGAGTATAGTAATTGTCGTTCTATCGATCATATAAGCATAATATGACAAATAATATGAGTTAGATTGATAATAGTAAGTGTAATAAGTATAGTAAATGTCGTGCTATCGATCATATCTGCATAATATGGTTAATAATATGAGTTAGATTGATAATACTAAGAGTAGTGAGTATAGTAATTCTCGTTCTATCGATCATATAAGCATAATGTGGCTAATAATATGAGTTAGATTGATAATAATAACAGTAATAAGTATAGTAATTGTCGTTCTATCGATAATATAACCATAATATGGCTAATAATATGAGTTAGATTGATAATACTAAGAGTAGTGAGTATAGTAATTCTCGTTCTATCGATCATATAAGCATAATATGGCTAATAATATGAGTTAGATTCATAATAATAAGAGTAATGAGGATAGTAATTGTCGTTCTATCGATCATTTAAGCATAATATGGCGAATAATATGAGTTGGGTTGATAAAAATAAGAATAATAAGTATAGTAATTGTCGTTCTATCGATCATATCTGCATAATATGGTTAATAATTTGAGTTAGATTGATAATAGTAAGTGTAATAAGTATAGTAAATGTCGTGCTATCGATCATATCTGCATAATATGGTTAATAATATGAGTTAGATTGATAATAATAAGAGTAATAAGTATAGTAATTGTCGTTCTATCGATCATATCTGCATAATTTGGTTAATAATATGAGTTAGATTGACAATAGTAAGTGTAATAAGTATAGTAATTGTAGTTCTATCGATCATATAAGCATAATATGGCTAATAATAAGAGTCAGATTCATAATAATAAGAGTAATGAGGATAGTAATTGTCGTTCTATCGATCATTTAAGCATAATATGGCTAATAATATGAGTTAGATTGATAATAATAAGAGTAATAAGTATAGTAATTGTAGTTCTATCGATCATATCTGCATAATATGGTTAATAATATGAGTTAGATTCATAACAATAAGAGCAATAAGTATAGTAATTGTAGTTCTATCGATCATATCTGCATAATATGGATAATAATATGAGTTAGAATGATAATAATAAGAGTAATAAGTTTAGTAATTGTCGTTCTATCTATCATATCTGCATAATATGGTTAATAATATGAGTTAGATTGACAATAGTAAGTGTAATAAGTATAGTAATTGTAGTTCTATCGATCATATAAGCATAATATGGCTAATAATATGAGTCAGATTCATAATTAATAAGAGTAATAAGTATAGTAATTGTCGTTCTATCGATCATATAAGCATAATATGGCTAATAATATGAGTTAGATTGATAATAATAAGAGTAATAAGTATAGTAATTGTAGTTCTATCGATCATATCTGCATAATATGGTTAATAATATGAGTTAGATTCATAACAATAAGAGTAATAAGTACAGTAATTGTAGTTCTATCGATCATATCAGCATAATATTGGGTAATATTATGAGTTGGATTGATAATAATAAGAGTAATGAGTATAGTAATTGTAGTTCTATCGATCATATAAGCATAATGTGGCTAATAATATGAGTTAGATTCATAATAATAAGAGTAATGAGGATAGTGAATTGTCGTTCTATCGATCATTTAAGCATAATATGGCGAATAATATGAGTTGGGTTGATAAAAATAAGAATAATAAGTATAGTAATTGTCGTTCTATCGATCATATAAGCATAATATGGCTAATAATAGGAGTTAGATTGATAATACTAAGAGTAGCGAGTATAGTAATTCTCGTTCTATCGATCATATAAGCATAATATGGCTAATAATATGAGTTGAGATTGATAATAATAACAGTAATAAGTATAGTAATTGTCGTTCTATCGATCATTTAAGCAGAATATGGCTAATAATATGAGTTAGATTGATAATAATAACAGTAATAAGTATAGTAATTGTCGTTCTATCGATCATATCTGCATAATATGGTTAATAATATGAGTTTAGATTGACAATAGTAAGTGTAATAAGTATAGTAATTGTAGTTCTATCGATCATATAAGCATAATATGGCTAATAATATGAGTCAGATTCATAATAATAAGAGTAATAAGTATAGTAATTGTCGTTCTATCGATCATTTAAGCATAATACGGCGAATAATATGAGTTGGGTTGATAAAAATAAGAATAATAAGTATAGTAATTGTCGTTCTATCGATCATATAAGCATAATATGGCTAATAATATGAGTTAGATTGGTAATAATAAGAGTAATAAGTATAGTAATTGTCGTTCTATCGATCATATAAGCATAATATGGCTAATAATATGAGTTAGATTGATAATACTAAGAGTAGTGAGTATAGTAATTCTCGTTCTATCGTTCAGATAAGCATAATGTGGCTAATAATATGAGTTAGATTGATAATAATAACATTAATAAGTACAGTAATTGTCGTTCTATCGATAATATAACCATAATATGGCTAATAATATGAGTTAGATTGATAATACTAAGAGTAGTGAGTATAGTAATTCTCGTTCTATCGATCATTATAAGCATAATATGGCTAATAATATGAGTTAGATTGATAATAATAAGAGTAATGAGTATAGTAATTGTAGTTCTATCGATCATTTAAGCATAATATGGCTAATAATATGAGTTAGATTGATAATAATAAGAGTAATAAGTACAGTAATTGTCGTTCTATCGATCATATAAGCATAATATGGCTAATAATATGAGTTAGAGTGATAATACTAAGAGTAGTGAGTATAGTAATTCTCATTCTATCGATCATATAAGGCATAATATGGCTAATAATATGAGTTAGATTGATAATAATAACAGTAATAAGTACAGTTATTGTAGTTCTATCGATAATATAAGCATAATATGGCTAATAATATGAGTTAGATTGATAATACTAAGAGTAGTGGAGTATAGTAATTGTCGTTCTATCGATCATATAAGCATAATATGGCTAATAATATGAGTTAGATTGATAATAATAAGAGTAATGAGTATAGTAATTGTAGTTCTATCGATCATATAAGCATAATGTGGCTAATAATATGAATTGGATTCATAATAATAAGAGTAATGAGGATAGTAATTGTCGTTCTATCGATCATTTAAGCATAATATGGCGAATAATATGAGTTAGGTTGATAAAAATAAGAATAATAAGTATAGTAATTGTCGTTCTATCGATCATATAAGCATAATATGGCTAATAATATGAGTTAGATTGATAATACTAAGAGTAGCGAGTATAGTGATTGTTGTTCTATCGATCATATAAGCATAATATGGCTAATAATATGAGTTAGATTGATAATACTAAGAGTAGTGAGTATAGTAATTCTCGTTCTATCGATCATATAAGCATAATGTGGCTAATAATATGAGTTAGATTGATAATAATAAGAGTAACAAGTATAGTAATTGTCGTTCTATCGATCATATCAGCATAATATGGGTAATATTATGAGTTGGATTGATAATAATAAGAGTAATGAGTATAGTAATTGTAGTTCTATCGATCATATAAGCATAATGTGGCTAATAATATGAGTTAGATTCATAATAATAAGAGTAATGAGGATATGTAATTGTCGTTCTATCGATCATTTAAGCATAAAATGGCGAATAATATGAGTTGGGTTGATAAAAATAAGAATAATAAGTATAGTAATTGTCGTTCTATCGATCATATAAGCATAATATTGGCTAATAATATGAGTTAGATTGATAATAATAAGAGTAATAAGTATAGTAATTGTCGTTCTATCGATCATTTAAGCATAATATGGCTAATAATATGAGTTAGATAGATAATAATTAACAGTAATAAGTATAGTAAATTGTCGTTCTATCGATAATATTAACCATAATATGGCTAATAATATGTGTTAGATTGATAATACTAAGAGTAGTGAGTATAGTAATTCTCATTCTATCGATCATATAAGCATAGTATGGCTAATAATATGAGTTAGATTGATAATAATAAGAGTAATAAGTATAGTAATTGTAGTTCTATCGATCATATCTGCATAATATTGGTTAATAATATGAGTTAGATTCATAACAATAAGAGTAATAAGTATAGTAGTTGTCGTTCTATCGATCATATAAGCAATAATATGGCTAATAATATGAGTTACATTGAAATATAATAATAAGAGTAATAAGTATAGTAATTGTCGTTCTCTCGATCATATAAGCATAATATGGCTAATAATATGAGTTAGAGTGATAACACTAAGAGTAGTGAGTATAGTAATTCTCATTCTGTCGATCATATAAGCATAATATGGCTAATAATATGAGTTAGATTGATAATAATATCAGTAATAAGTATAGTAATTGTGGTTCTATCGATAATATAACCATAATATGGCTAATAATATGAGTTAGATTGATAATACTAAGAGTAGTGAGTATAGTAATTCTCGTTCTATCGATCATATAAGCATAATATGGCTAATAATATGAGTTAGATTGATAACAATAAGAGTAATGAGTATAGTAATTGTAGTTCTATCGATCATATCTGCATAATATGGTTAATAATATGAGTTAGAATGATAATAATAAGGAGTAATAAGTTTTAGTAATTGTCGTTCTATCGATCATATCTGCATAATATGGTTAATAATATGAGTTAGATTGATAATAGTGAGTGTAATTAACTATAGTGAATGTCGTTCTATCGATCATATCAGCATAATATGGGTAATATTATGAGTTGGATTGATAATAATAAGAGTAATGAGTATACTAATTGTAGTTCTATCGATCATATAAGCATAATGTGGCTAATAATATGAGTTAGATTGATAATAATAACAGTAATAAGTATAGTAATTGTCGTTCTATCGATAATATAACCATAATATGGCTAATAATATGAGTTAGATTGATAATACTAAGAGTAGTGAGTATAGTAATTCTCGTTCTATCGATCATATAAGCATAATATGGCTAATAATATGAGTTAGATTGATAATAATAAGAGGAAATGAGTATAGTAATTGTAGTTCTATCGATCATTTAAGCATAATATGGCTAATAATATGAGTTAGATTGATAATAATAACAGTAATAAAGTATAGTAATTGTCGTTCTATGGATAATATAACCATAATATGGCTAATAATATGAGTTACATTGATAATAATAAGAGTAATGAGTATAGTAATTGTAGTTCTATCGATCATATCTGCATAATATGGCTAATAATATGAGTTAGATTGATAATACTAAGAGTAGTGAGTATAGTAATTCTCGTTCTATCGATCATATAAGCATAATATGGCTAATAATATGAGTTAGATTGTTAATAATAAGAGTAATAAGTATAGTAATTGTCGTTCTATTCGATCATATATAGCATAATATGGCTAATAATATGAGTTAGATTGATAATACTAAGAGTAGTGAGTATAGTAATTTCTCGTTCTATCGATCACATAAGCATAATATGGCTAATAATATGAGTTAGATTAGATAATAAATAAGAGTAATAAGTATAGTAATTGCAGTTCTATCGATCATTATCTGCAAATATGGTTAATAATATGAGTTAGAATGATAATAATAAGAGTAATAAGTTTAGTAATTGTCGTTCTATCGTCGATCAATATCTGCATAATAATGTTAATAATATGAGTTAGATTGATAATAGTGAGTGTAATAACTATAGTGAATGTCGTTCTATCGATCATATCAGCATAAGATGGTGTAATATTATGAGTTGGATTGATAATAATAAGAGTAATGAGTATAGTAATTGTAGTTCTATCGATCATATAAGCATAATGTGGCTAATAATATGAGTTAGATTCATAATAATAAGAGTAATGAGGATACTAATTGTCGTTCTATTCGATCATTTAAGCATAATATGGCGAATAATATTGAGTTGGTTAGTTGATAAAATAAGAATAATAAGTATAGTAATTGTCGTTCTATCGATCATATTAAGCATAATATGGCTAATAATATGAGTTACGATTGATAATACTAAGAGTAGCGAGTATAGTAATTCTCGTTTTATCGATCATATAAGCATAATATGGCTAATAATATGAGTTTGATTGATAATACTAAGAGTAGTGAGTATAGATAATTGTCGTTCTTATCGATCATATAAGCATAATATGACTAATAATATGAGTCAGATTCATAATAATAAGAGTAATAAGTATAGTAATTGTCGTTCTATCGATCATTTTAAGCATAATATGGCGAATAATATGAGTTGGTTTGATAAAAATAAGAATAATAAGTATAGTAATTGTCGTTCTATCGATCATATAATGCATAATATGGCTGATAATATGAGTCTGGTTGATAAAAATAAGAATAATAAGTATAGTAATTGTCGTTCTATCGATCATATAAGCATAATAATGGTTAATAATATGAGTTAGATTGATAATAAATAAGAGTAATAAGTATAAGTAATTGTCGTTCTATCGATCATTTAAGCATAATATGGCTAATAATATGAGTATAGATAGATAATAATAACAGTAATAAGTATAGTAATTGTCGATCTCATCGATATATATAACCATAATATGGCTAATAATATGTGTTAGATTGATAATACTAAGAGTAAGTGAGTATATGTAATTCTCATTCTATCGATCATATAAGCATAATGTGGCTAATAATATGAGTTAGATTCATAATAATAAGAGTAATTGAGGATACTAATTGTCGTTCTATCGATCATTTAAGCATAATATGGCGAATAATATGAGTTGGGTGATTATAAGCATAATATGGCTAATAATATGAGTTAGATTGATAATACTAAGAGTAGCGAGTATAGTAATTCTCGTTTTATCGATCATATAAGCATAATATGGCTAATAATATGAGTTTGATTGATAATACTAAGAGTAGTGAGTATAGTAATTGTCGTTCTATCGATCATATAAGCATAATATGACTAATAATATGAGTCAGATTCATAATAATAAGAGTAATAAGTATAGTAATTGTCGTTCTATCGATCATTTAAGCATAATATGGCGAATAATATGAGTTGGGTTGATAAAAATAAGAATAATAAGTATAGTAATTGTCGTTCTATCGATCATATAAGCATAATATGGCTGATAATATGAGTTGGGTTGATAAAAATAAGAATAATAAGTATAGTAATTGTCGTTCTATCGATCATATAAGCATAATATGGTTAATAATATGAGTTAGATTGATAATAATAAGAGTAATAAGTATAGTAATTGTCGTTCTATCGATCATTTAAGCATAATATGGCTAATAATATGAGTTAGATAGATAATAATAACAGTAATAAGTATAGTAATTGTCGATCTATCGATAATATAACCATAATATGGCTAATAATATGTGTTAGATTGATAATACTAAGAGTAGTGAGTATAGTAATTCTCATTCTATCGATCATATAAGCATAGTATGGCTAATAATATGAGTTAGATTGATAATAATAAGAGTAATAAGTATAGTAATTGTAGTTCTATCGATCATATCTGCATAATATGGTTAATAATATGAGTTAGATTCATAACAATAAGAGTAATAAGTATAGTAGTTGTCGTTCTATCGATCATATAAGCATAATATGGCTAATAATATGAGTTACATTGATAATAATAAGAGTAATAAGTATAGTAATTGTCGTTCTCTCGATCATATAAGCATAATATGGCTAATAATATGAGTTAGAGTGATAACACTAAGAGTAGTGAGTATAGTAATTCTCATTCTGTCGATCATATAAGCATAATATGGCTAATAATATGAGTTAGATTGATAATAATATCAGTAATAAGTATAGTAATTGTGGTTCTATCGATAATATAACCATAATGTGGCTAATAATATGAGTTAGATTGATAATACTAAGAGTAGTGAGTATAGTAATTCTCGTTCTATCGATCATATAAGCATAATATGGCTAATAATATGAGTTAGATTGATAACAATAAGAGTAATGAGTATAGTAATTGTAGTTCTATCGATCATATCTGCATAATATGGTTAATAATATGAGTTAGATTCATAACAATAAGAGTAATAAGTATAGTAGTTGTCGTTCTATCGATCATATAAGCATAATATGGCTAATAATATGAGTTACATTGATAATAATAAGAGTAATAAGTATAGTAATTGTCGTTCTCTCGATCATATAAGCATAATATGGCTAATAATATGAGTTAGAGTGATAACACTAAGAGTAGTGAGTATAGTAATTCTCATTCTGTCGATCATATAAGCATAATATGGCTAATAATATGAGTTAGATTGATAATAATATCAGTAATAAGTATAGTAATTGTGGTTCTATCGATAATATAACCATAATATGGCTAATAATATGAGTTAGATTGATAATACTAAGAGTAGTGAGTATAGTAATTCTCGTTCTATCGATCATATAAGCATAATATGGCTAATAATATGAGTTAGATTGATAACAATAAGAGTAATGAGTATAGTAATTGTAGTTCTATCGATCATATCTGCATAATATGGTTAATAATATGAGTTAGAATGATAATAATAAGAGTAATAAGTTTAGTAATTGTCGTTCTATCGATCATATCTGCATAATATGGTTAATAATATGAGTTAGATTGATAATAGTGAGTGTAATAACTATAGTGAATGTCGTTCTATCGATCATATCAGCATAATATGGGTAATATTATGAGTTGGATTGATAATAATAAGAGTAATGAGTATACTAATTGTAGTTCTATCGATCATATAAGCATAATGTGGCTAATAATATGAGTTAGATTGATAATAATAACAGTAATAAGTATAGTAATTGTCGTTCTATCGATAATATAACCATAATATGGCTAATAATATGAGTTAGATTGATAATACTAAGAGTAGTGAGTATAGTAATTCTCGTTCTATCGATCATATAAGCATAATATGGCTAATAATATGAGTTAGATTGATAATAATAAGAGGAATGAGTATAGTAATTGTAGTTCTATCGATCATTTAAGCATAATATGGCTAATAATATGAGTTAGATTGATAATAATAACAGTAATAAGTATAGTAATTGTCGTTCTATGGATAATATAACCATAATATGGCTAATAATATGAGTTACATTGATAATAATAAGAGTAATGAGTATAGTAATTGTAGTTCTATCGATCATATCTGCATAATATGGCTAATAATATGAGTTAGATTGATAATACTAAGAGTAGTGAGTATAGTAATTCTCGTTCTATCGATCATATAAGCATAATATGGCTAATAATATGAGTTAGATTGTTAATAATAAGAGTAATAAGTATAGTAATTGTCGTTCTATCGATCATATAAGCATAATATGGCTAATAATATGAGTTAGATTGATAATACTAAGAGTAGTGAGTATAGTAATTCTCGTTCTATCGATCACATAAGCATAATATGGCTAATAATATGAGTTAGATTGATAATAATAAGAGTAATAAGTATAGTAATTGCAGTTCTATCGATCATATCTGCATAATATGGTTAATAATATGAGTTAGAATGATAATAATAAGAGTAATAAGTTTAGTAATTGTCGTTCTATCGATCATATCTGCATAATATGGTTAATAATATGAGTTAGATTGATAATAGTGAGTGTAATAACTATAGTGAATGTCGTTCTATCGATCATATCAGCATAAGATGGGTAATATTATGAGTTGGATTGATAATAATAAGAGTAATGAGTATAGTAATTGTAGTTCTATCGATCATATAAGCATAATGTGGCTAATAATATGAGTTAGATTCATAATAATAAGAGTAATGAGGATACTAATTGTCGTTCTATCGATCATTTAAGCATAATATGGCGAATAATATGAGTTGGGTTGATAAAAATAAGAATAATAAGTATAGTAATTGTCGTTCTATCGATCATATAAGCATAATATGGCTAATAATATGAGTTAGATTGATAATACTAAGAGTAGCGAGTATAGTAATTCTCGTTTTATCGATCATATAAGCATAATATGGCTAATAATATGAGTTTGATTGATAATACTAAGAGTAGTGAGTATAGTAATTGTCGTTCTATCGATCATATAAGCATAATATGACTAATAATATGAGTCAGATTCATAATAATAAGAGTAATAAGTATAGTAATTGTCGTTCTATCGATCATTTAAGCATAATATGGCGAATAATATGAGTTGGGTTGATAAAAATAAGAATAATAAGTGTAGTAATTGTCGTTCTATCGATCATATAAGCATAATATGGCTGATAATATGAGTTGGGTTGATAAAAATAAGAATAATAAGTATAGTAATTGTCGTTCTATCGATCATATAAGCATAATATGGTTAATAATATGAGTTAGATTGATAATAATAAGAGTAATAAGTATAGTAATTGTCGTTCTATCGATCATTTAAGCATAATATGGCTAATAATATGAGTTAGATAGATAATAATAACAGTAATAAGTATAGTAATTGTCGATCTATCGATAATATAACCATAATATGGCTAATAATATGTGTTAGATTGATAATACTAAGAGTAGTGAGTATAGTAATTCTCATTCTATCGATCATATAAGCATAGTATGGCTAATAATATGAGTTAGATTGATAATAATAAGAGTAATAAGTATAGTAATTGTAGTTCTATCGATCATATCTGCATAATATGGTTAATAATATGAGTTAGATTCATAACAATAAGAGTAATAAGTATAGTAGTTGTCGTTCTATCGATCATATAAGCATAATATGGCTAATAATATGAGTTACATTGATAATAATAAGAGTAATAAGTATAGTAATTGTCGTTCTCTCGATCATATAAGCATAATATGGCTAATAATATGAGTTAGAGTGATAACACTAAGAGTAGTGAGTATAGTAATTCTCATTCTGTCGATCATATAAGCATAATATGGCTAATAATATGAGTTAGATTGATAATAATATCAGTAATAAGTATAGTAATTGTGGTTCTATCGATAATATAACCATAATATGGCTAATAATATGAGTTAGATTGATAATACTAAGAGTAGTGAGTATAGTAATTCTCGTTCTATCGATCATATAAGCATAATATGGCTAATAATATGAGTTAGATTGATAACAATAAGAGTAATGAGTATAGTAATTGTAGTTCTATCGATCATATCTGCATAATATGGTTAATAATATGAGTTAGAATGATAATAATAAGAGTAATAAGTTTAGTAATTGTCGTTCTATCGATCATATCTGCATAATATGGTTAATAATATGAGTTAGATTGATAATAGTGAGTGTAATAACTATAGTGAATGTCGTTCTATCGATCATATCAGCATAATATGGGTAATATTATGAGTTGGATTGATAATAATAAGAGTAATGAGTATACTAATTGTAGTTCTATCGATCATATAAGCATAATGTGGCTAATAATATGAGTTAGATTGATAATAATAACAGTAATAAGTATAGTAATTGTCGTTCTATCGATAATATAACCATAATATGGCTAATAATATGAGTTAGATTGATAATACTAAGAGTAGTGAGTATAGTAATTCTCGTTCTATCGATCATATAAGCATAATATGGCTAATAATATGAGTTAGATTGATAATAATAAGAGTAATGAGTATAGTAATTGTCGTTCTATGGATAATATAACCATAATATGGCTAATAATATGAGTTACATTGATAATAATAAGAGTAATGAGTATAGTAATTGTAGTTCTATCGATCATATCTGCATAATATGGCTAATAATATGAGTTAGATTGATAATACTAAGAGTAGTGAGTATAGTAATTCTCGTTCTATCGATCATATAAGCATAAAATGGCTAATAATATGAGTTAGATTGATAATAATAACAGTAATAAGTATAGTAATTGTCGTTCTATCGATAATATAACCATAATATGGCTAATAATATGAGTTAGATTGATAATACTAAGAGTAGTGAGTATAGTAATTCTCGTTCTATCGATCATATAAGCATAATATGGCTAATAATATGAGTTAGATTGATAATACTAAGAGTAGTGAGTATAGTAATTCTCGTTCTATCGATCATATAAGCATAATATGGCTAATAATATGAGTTAGATTGGTAATAATAAGAGTAATAAGTATAGTAATTGTCGTTCTATCGATCATATAAGCATAATATGGCTAATAATATGAGTTAGATTGATAATAATAAGAGTAATAAGTACAGTAATTGTCGTTCTATCGATCATATAAGCATAATATGGCTAATAATATGAGTTAGATAGATAATAATAACAGTAATAAGTATAGTAATTGTCGTTCTATCGATAATATAACCATAATATGGCTAATAATATGTGTTAGATTGATAATACTAAGAGTAGCGAGTATAGTAATTCTCGTTCTATCGATCATATAAGCATAATATGGCTAATAATATGAGTTAGATTGATAATAATAAGAGTAATAAGTACAGTAATTGTCGTTCTATCGATCATATAAGCATAATATGGCTAATAATATGAGTTAGATAGATAATAATAACAGTAATAAGTATAGTAATTGTCGTTCTATCGATAATATAACCATAATATGGCTAATAATATGTGTTAGATTGATAATACTAAGAGTAGTGAGTATAGTAATTCTCGTTCAATCGATCATATAAGCATAATATGGCTAATAATATGAGTTGGATTGATAATAATAAGAGTAATGAGTATAGTAATTGTAGTTCTATCGATCATATAAGCATAATGTGGCTAATAATATGAGTTAGATTCATAATAATAAGAGTAATGAGGATAGTAATTGTCGTTCTATCGATCATTTAAGCATAATATGGCGAATAATATGAGTTGGGTTGATAAAAATAAGAATAATAAGTATAGTAATTGTCGTTCTATCGATCATATAAGCATAATATGGCTAATAATAGGAGTTAGATTGATAATACTAAGAGTAGCGAGTATAGTAATTCTCGTTCTATCGATCATATAAGCATAATATGGCTAATAATATGAGTTAGAGTGATAATACTAAGAGTAGTGAGTATAGTAATTCTCATTCTATCGATCATATAAGCATAATATGGCTAATAATATGAGTTAGATTGATAATAATAACAGTAATAAGTACAGTTATTGTAGTTCTATCGATAATATAAGCATAATATGGCTAATAATATGAGTTAGATTGATAATACTAAGAGTAGTGAGTATAGTAATTCTCGTTCTATCGATCATATAAGCATAATGTGGCTAATAATATGAGTTGGATTGATAATAATAACAGTAATAAGTATAGTAATTGTCGTTCTATCGATAATATAACCATAATATGGCTAATAATATGAGTTAGATTGATAATACTAAGAGTAGTGAGTATAGTAATTCTCGTTCTATCGATCATATAAGCATAATATGGCTAATAATATGAGTTAGATTGATAATACTAAGAGTAGTGAGTATAGTAATTGTCGTTCTATCGATCATATAAGCATAATATGACAAATAATATGAGTTAGATTGATAATAGTAAGTGTAATAAGTATAGTAAATGTCGTGCTATCGATCATATCTGCATAATATGGTTAATAATATGAGTTAGATTGATAATACTAAGAGTAGTGAGTATAGTAATTCTCGTTCTATCGATCATATAAGCATAATGTGGCTAATAATATGAGTTAGATTGATAATAATAACAGTAATAAGTATAGTAATTGTCGTTCTATCGATAATATAACCATAATATGGCTAATAATATGAGTTAGATTGATAATACTAAGAGTAGTGGGTATAGTAATTCTCGTTCTATCGATCATATAAGCATAATATGGCTAATAATATGAGTTAGATTCATAATAATAAGAGTAATGAGGATAGTAATTGTCGTTCTATCGATCATTTAAGCATAATATGGCGAATAATATGAGTTGGGTTGATAAAAATAAGAATAATAAGTATAGTAATTGTAGTTCTATCGATCATATCTGCATAATATGGTTAATAATTTGAGTTAGATTGATAATAGTAAGTGTAATAAGTATAGTAATTGTAGTTCTATCGATCATATAAACATAATATGGCTAATAATATGAGTCAGATTCATAATAATAATAGTAATAAGTATAGTAATTGTCGTTCTATCGATCATTTAAGCATAATATGGCGAATAATATGAGTTGGGTTGATAAAAATAAGAATAATAAGTATAGTAATTGTCGTTCTATCGATCATATAAGCATAATATGGCTAATAATATGAGTTAGATTGGTAATAATAAGAGTAATAAGTATAGTAATTGTCGTTCTATCGATCATATAAGCATAATATGGCTAATAATATGAGTTAGATTGATAATACTAACAGTAGTGAGTATAGTAATTCTCGTTCTATCGATCATATAAGCATAAAATGGCTAATAATATGAGTTAGATTGATAATAATAACAGTAATAAGTATAGTAATTGTCGTTCTATCGATAATATAACCATAATATGGCTAATAATATGAGTTAGATTGATAATACTAAGAGTAGTGAGTATAGTAATTCTCGTTCTATCGATCATATAAGCATAATATGGCTAATAATATGAGTTAGATTGGTAATAATAAGAGTAATAAGTATAGTAATTGTCGTTCTATCGATCATATAAGCATAATATGGCTAATAATATGAGTTAGATTGATAATAATAAGAGTAATAAGTACAGTAATTGTCGTTCTATCGATCATATAAGCATAATATGGCTAATAATATGAGTTAGATAGATAATAATAACAGTAATAAGTATAGTAATTGTCGTTCTATCGATAATATAACCATAATATGGCTAATAATATGTGTTAGATTGATAATACTAAGAGTAGCGAGTATAGTAATTCTCGTTCTATCGATCATATAAGCATAATATGGCTAATAATATGAGTTAGATTGATAATAATAAGAGTAATAAGTACAGTAATTGTCGTTCTATCGATCATATAAGCATAATATGGCTAATAATATGAGTTAGATAGATAATAATAACAGTAATAAGTATAGTAATTGTCGTTCTATCGATAATATAACCATAATATGGCTAATAATATGTGTTAGATTGATAATACTAAGAGTAGTGAGTATAGTAATTCTCGTTCAATCGATCATATAAGCATAATATGGCTAATAATATGAGTTGGATTGATAATAATAAGAGTAATGAGTATAGTAATTGTAGTTCTATCGATCATATAAGCATAATGTGGCTAATAATATGAGTTAGATTCATAATAATAAGAGTAATGAGGATAGTAATTGTCGTTCTATCGATCATTTAAGCATAATATGGCGAATAATATGAGTTGGGTTGATAAAAATAAGAATAATAAGTATAGTAATTGTCGTTCTATCGATCATATAAGCATAATATGGCTAATAATAGGAGTTAGATTGATAATACTAAGAGTAGCGAGTATAGTAATTCTCGTTCTATCGATCATATAAGCATAATATGGCTAATAATATGAGTTAGATTGATAATAATAAGAGTAATAAGTACAGTAATTGTCGTTCTATCGATCATATAAGCATAATATGGCTAATAATATGAGTTAGAGTGATAATACTAAGAGTAGTGAGTATAGTAATTCTCATTCTATCGATCATATAAGCATAATATGGCTAATAATATGAGTTAGATTGATAATAATAACAGTAATAAGTATAGTAATTGTCGTTCTATCGATCATTTAAGCAGAATATGGCTAATAATATGAGTTAGATTGATAATAATAACAGTAATAAGTATAGTAATTGTCGTTCTATCGATCATATCTGCATAATATGGTTAATAATATGAGTTAGATTGACAATAGTAAGTGTAATAAGTATAGTAATTGTAGTTCTATCGATCATATAAGCATAATATGGCTAATAATATGAGTCAGATTCATAATAATAAGAGTAATAAGTATAGTAATTGTCGTTCTATCGATCATTTAAGCATAATATGGCGAATAATATGAGTTGGGTTGATAAAAATAAGAATAATAAGTATAGTAATTGTCGTTCTATCGATCATATAAGCATAATATGGCTAATAATATGAGTTAGATTGGTAACAATAAGAGTAATAAGTATAGTAATTGTCGTTCTATCGATCATATAAGCATAATATGGCTAATAATATGAGTTAGATTGATAATACTAAGAGTAGTGAGTATAGTAATTCTCGTTCTATCGTTCATATAAGCATAATGTGGCTAATAATATGAGTTAGATTGATAATAATAACATTAATAAGTACAGTAATTGTCGTTCTATCGATAATATAACCATAATATGGCTAATAATATGAGTTAGATTGATAATACTAAGAGTAGTGAGTATAGTAATTCTCGTTCTATCGATCATATAAGCATAATATGGCTAATAATATGAGTTAGATTGATAATAATAAGAGTAATGAGTATAGTAATTGTAGTTCTATCGATCATTTAAGCATAATATGGCTAATAATATGAGTTAGATTGATAATAATAACAGTAATAAGTATAGTAATTGTCGTTCTATCGATAATATAACCATAATATGGCTAATAATATGAGTTAGATTGATAATACTAAGAGTAGTGAGTATAGTAATTCTCGTTCTATCGATCATATAAGCATAATGTGGCTAATAATATGAGTTAGATTGATAATAATAAGAGTAACAAGTATAGTAATTGTCGTTCTATCGATCATATCAGCATAATATGGGTAATATTATGAGTTGGATTGATAATAATAAGAGTAATGAGTATAGTAATTGTAGTTCTATCGATCATATAAGCATAATGTGGCTAATAATATGAGTTAGATTCATAATAATAAGAGTAATGAGTATAGTAATTGTAGTTCTATCGATCATATAAGCATAATGTGGCTAATAATATGAATTGGATTCATAATAATAAGAGTAATGAGGATAGTAATTGTCGTTCTATCGATCATTTAAGCATAATATGGCTAATAATATGAGTTAGATTGATAATAATAAGAGTAATAAGTATAGTAATTGTAGTTCTATCGATCATATCTGCATAATATGGCTAATAATATGAGTTAGAGTGATAATACTAAGAGTAGTGAGTATAGTAATTCTCATTCTATCGATCATATAAGCATAATATGGCTAATAATATGAGTTAGATTGATAATAATAACAGTAATAAGTACAGTTATTGTAGTTCTATCGATAATTTAAGCATAATATGGCTAATAATATGAGTTAGATTGATAATACTAAGAGTAGTGAGTATAGTAATTGTCGTTCTATCGATCATATAAGCATAATATGGCTAATAATATGAGTTAGATTGATAATACTAAGAGTAGTGAGTATAGTAATTCTCGTTCTATCGATCATATAAGCATAATATGGCTAATAATATGAGTTAGATTCATAATAATAACAGTAATAAGTATAGTAATTGTCGTTCTATCGATAATATAACCATAATATGGCTAATAATATGAGTTAGATTGATAATACTAAGAGTAGTGAGTATAGTAATTGTAGTTCTATCGATCATATAAGCATAATATGGCTAATAATATGAGTCAGATTCATAATAATAATAGTAATAAGTATAGTAATTGTCGTTCTATCGATCATTTAAGCATAATATGGCGAATAATATGAGTTGGGTTGATAAAAATAAGAATAATAAGTATAGTAATTGTTGTTCTATCGATCATATAAGCATAATATGGCTAATAATATGAGTTAGATTGGTAATAATCAGAGTAATAAGTATAGTAATTGTCGTTCTATCGATAATATAACCATAATATGGCTAATAATATGAGTTAGATTGATAATACTAAGAGTAGTGAGTATAGTAATTCTCGTTCTATCGATCATATAAGCATAATATGGCTAATAATATTAGTTAGATTGGTAATAATAAGAGTAATAAGTATAGTAATTGTCGTTCTATCGATCATATAAGCATAATATGGCTAATAATATGAGTTAGATTGATAATACTAAGAGTAGTGAGTATAGTAATTCTCGTTCTATCGATCATATAAGCATAATGTGGCTAATAATATGAGTTAGATTGATAATAATAAGAGTAATAAGTATAGTAATTGTCGTTCTATCGATCATATCAGCATAATATGGGTAATATTATGAGTTGGATTGATAATAATAAGAGTAATGAGTATAGTAATTGTAGTTCTATCGATCATATAAGCATAATGTGGCTAATAATATGAGTTAGATTCATAATAATAAGAGTTATGAGGATAGTAATTGTCGTTCTATCGATCATTTAAGCATAATATGGCGAATAATATGAGTTGGGTTGATAAAAATAAGAATAGTAAGTATAGTAATTGTCGTTCTATCGAACATATAAGCATAATATGGCTAATAATATGAGTTAGATTGATAATACTAAGAGTAGCGAGTATAGTAATTGTCGTTCTATCGATCATATAAGCATAATATGGCTAATAATATGAGTTAGATTGATAATACTAACAGTAGTGAGTATAGTAATTCTCGTTCTATCGATCATATAAGCATAAAATGGCTAATAATATGAGTTAGATTGATAATAATAACAGTAATAAGTATAGTAATTGTCGTTCTATCGATAATATAACCATAATATGGCTAATAATATGAGTTAGATTGATAATACTAAGAGTAGTGAGTATAGTAATTCTCGTTCTATCGATCATATAAGCATAATATGGCTAATAATATGAGTTAGATTGGTAATAATAAGAGTAATAAGTATAGTAATTGTCGTTCTATCGATCATATAAGCATAATATGGCTAATAATATGAGTTAGATTGATAATAATAAGAGTAGTGAGTATAGTAATTCTCGTTCTATCGATCATATAAGCATAATATGGCTAATAATATGAGTTAGATTGATAATACTAAGAGTAGTGAGTATAGTAATTCTCGTTCTATCGATCATATAAGCATAATATGGCTAATAATATGAGTTAGATTCATAATAATAAGAGTAATGAGGATAGTAATTGTCGTTCTATCGATCATTTAAGCATAATATGGCGAATAATATGAGTTGGGTTGATAAAAATAAGAATAATAAGTATAGTAATTGTCGTTCTATCGATCATATCTGCATAATATGGTTAATAATTTGAGTTAGATTGATAATAGTAAGTGTAATAAGTATAGTAACTGTAGTTCTATCGATCATATAAGCATAATATGGCTAATAATATGAGTCAGATTCATAGTAATAATAGTAATAAGTATAGTAATTGTCGTTCTATCGATCATTTAAGCATAATATGGCGAATAATATGAGTTGGGTTGATAAAAATAAGAATAATAAGTACAGTAATTGTCGTTCTATCGATCATATAAGCATAATATGGCTAATAATATGAGTTAGATTGGTAATAATCAGAGTAATAAGTATAGAAATTGTCGTTCTATCGATAATATAACCATAATATGGCTAATAATATGAGTTAGATTGATAATACTAAGAGTAGTGAGTATAGTAATTCTCGTTCTATCGATCATATAAGCATAATATGGCTAATAATATTAGTTAGATTGGTAATAATAAGAGTAATAAGTATAGTAATTGTCGTTCTATCGATCATATAAGCATAATATGGCTAATAATATGAGTTAGATTGATAATACTAAGAGTAGTGAGTATAGTAATTCTCGTTCTATCGATCATATAAGCATAATGTGGCTAATAATATGAGTTAGATTGATAATAATAAGAGTAATAAGTATAGTAATTGTCGTTCTATCGATCATATCAGCATAATATGGGTAATATTATGAGCTGGATTGATAATAATAAGAGTAATGAGTATAGTAATTGTAGTTCTATCGATCATATAAGCATAATGTGGCTAATAATATGAGTTAGATTCATAATAATAAGAGTTATGAGGATAGTAATTGTCGTTCTATCGATCATTTAAGCATAATATGGCGAATAATATGAGTTGGGTTGATAAAAATAAGAATAGTAAGTATAGTAATTGTCGTTCTATCGAACATATAAGCATAATATGGCTAATAATATGAGTTAGATTGATAATACTAAGAGTAGCGAGTATAGTAATTCTCGTTCTATCGATCATATAAGCATAATATGGCTAATAATATGAGTTAGATTGATAATAATAAGAGTAATAAGTACAGTAATTGTCGTTCTATCGATCATATAAGCATAATATGGCTAATAATAGGAGTTAGATTGATAATACTAAGAGTAGCGAGTATAGTAATTCTCGTTCTATCGATCATATAAGCATAATATGGCTAATAATATGAGTTAGATTGATAATAATAAGAGTAATAAGTACAGTAATTGTCGTTCTATCGATCATATCTGCATAATATGGTTAATAATATGAGTTAGATTGATAATAATAAGAGTAATAAGTATAGTAATTGTCGTTCTATCGATCATATCTGCATAATATGGTTAATAATATGAGTTAGATTGATAATAGTAAGTGTAATAAGTATAGTAATTGTAGTTCTATCGATCATATAAGCATAATATGGCTAATAATATGAGTCAGATTCATAATAATAAGAGTAATAAGTATAGTAATTGTCGTTCTATCGATCATTTAAGCATAATATGGCGAATAATATGAGTTGGGTTGATAAAAATAAGAATAATAAGTATAGTAATTGTCGTTCTATCGATCATATAAGCATAATATGGGTAATATTATGAGTTGGATTGATAATAATAAGAGTAATGAGTATAGTAATTGTCATTCTATCGATCATTTAAGCATAATATGGCGAATAATATGAGTTGGGTTGATAAAAATAAGAATAATAAGTATAGTAATTGTCGTTCTATCGATCATATAAGCATAATATGGCTAATACTATGAGTTAGATTGATAATAATAAGAGTAATAAGTATAGTAATTGTCGTTCTATCGATCATATCAGCATAATATGGGTAATATTATGAGTTGGATTGATAATAATAAGAGTAATGAGTATAGTAATTGTAGTTCTATCGATCATATAAGCATAATGTGGCTAATAATATGAGTTAGATTCATAATAATAAGAGTAATGAGGATAGTAATTGTCATTCTATCGATCATTTAAGCATAATATGGCGAATAATATGAGTTGGGTTGATAAAAATAAGAATAATAAGTATAGTAATTGTCGTTCTATCGATCATATAAGCATAATATGGCTAATAATATGGGTTAGATTGATAATAATAAGAGTAATAAGTATAGTAATTGTAGTTCTATCGATCATATCTGCATAATATGGTTAATAATATGAGTTAGATTCATAACAATAAGAGTAATAAGTATAGTAATTGTAGTTCTATCGATCATATCTGCATAATATGGTTAATAATATGAGTTAGAATGATAATAATAAGAGTAATAAGTTTAGTAATTGTCGTTCTATCGATCATATCTGCATAATATGGTTAATAATATGATTTAGATTGATAATAGTGAGTGTAATAACTATAGTGAATGTCGTTCTATCGATCATATCAGCATAATATGGGTAATATTATGAGTTCGATTGATAATAATAAGAGTAATGAGTATAGTAATTGTAGTTCTATCGATCATATAAGCATAATGTGGCTAATAATATGAGTTAGATTCATAATAATAAGAGTAATGAGGATAGTAATTGTCGTTCTATCGATCATTTAAGCATAATATGGCGAATAATATGAGTTGGGTTGATAAAAATAAGAATAATAAGTATAGTAATTGTCGTTCTATCGATCATATAAGCATAATATGGCTAATAATAGGAGTTAGCTTGATAATACTAAGAGTAGCGAGTATAGTAATTCTCGTTCTATCGATCATATAAGCATAATATGGCTAATAATATGAGTTAGATTGATAATAATAAGAGTAATAAGTACAGTAATTGTCGTTCTATCGATCATATCTGCATAATATGGTTAATAATATGAGTTAGATTGATAATAATAAGAGTAATAAGTATAGTAATTGTCGTTCTATCGATCATATCTGCATAATATGGTTAATAATATGAGTTAGATTGATAATAGTAAGTGTAATAAGTATAGTAATTGTAGTTCTATCGATCATATAAGCATAATATGGCTAATAATATGAGTCAGATTCATAATAATAAGAGTAATAAGTATAGTAATTGTCGTTCTATCGATCATTTAAGCATAATATGGCGAATAATATGAGTTGGGTTGATAAAAATAAGAATAATAAGTATAGTAATTGTCGTTCTATCGATCATATAAGCATAATATGGCTAATAATATGAGTTAGATTGGTAATAATCAGAGTAATAAGTATAGTAATTGTCGTTCTATCGATCATATAAGCATAATATGGCTAATAATATGAGTTAGATTGATAATACTAAGAGTAGCGAGTATAGTAATTGTTGTTCTATCGATCATATAAGCATAATATGGCTAATAATATGAGTTAGATTGATAATACTAAGAGTAGTGAGTATAGTAATTCTCGTTCTATCGATCATATAAGCATAATGTGGCTAATAATATCAGTTAGATTGATAATAATAAGAGTAATAAGTATAGTAATTGTCGTTCTATCGATCATATCAGCATAATATGGGTAATATTATGAGTTGGATTGATAATAATAAGAGTAATGAGTATAGTAATTGTAGTTCTATCGATCATATAAGCATAGTGTGGCTAATAATATGAGTTAGATTCATAATAATAAGAGTAATGAGGATAGTAATTGTCGTTCTATCGATCATTTAAGCATAATATGGCGAATAATATGAGTTGGATTGATAATAAAATAATTTTCAGAAAAAAAATACACCGACTTCGAAATGCACTAAAAAGTATAAAATAATTTCTATTTCCTAATGAAGTAATTTCTATTTCTTTGAATCATACAATTACGTCACAGATATGAATTAAACCTATTTACTCGTTAGGCAGTATATTAAATACGTTTCAACCTTTTCGGAGGCGGCGCAAAATTAAAAGATTTTTTTGAACATGTCAACCTTTGGACAGCCGAACATAGGCAAAGCTTGTACAGCTATTTTTTTTTCGATGCATATAACTCGACAGCACGCCGCGAAGTAGGTGTTAATGCGTATAAAATGTAACTATGGTCTATCTAGCCCTTTGCGGACGGGACGGTTCGAAGTGAACCGTGGGGCCGAGCTCCTGCCGCGATAGTCATTAAAAATTGCCTGCGTATATTTCTGCCTAAACGCGGTTTTCGTTCATAGCATTCCAAGTCAAATTCTGGACATATTATATGTACATGTACAGATTTACGTGCATGAACACATGTACGCGTTTCTCGGCTCAATCAACTGTTTTCGCCAAACGCATATATGAGTTCTTCGGCCAATTTGATGATTTACGCAGAACGCATATATGCGGCGGTAGTCCGCAAAGGGCTATATTCATAGAGTATGCAACGGAAAGACTTGATCGCCGCATATACTATAAAGCTAGAGCCCATCTGTCGCAAATTTGGTAATTCCCGCGTCGTGGGCTCCGTTTATAGGTTCTTAGATCCATGGCTTCTACACGCGAACGAAGTCGATTCAATTTCATTTATATCAGAAACGTTGATCAAATGAAGATGCAGTCATTACATTTACGTATATTACCAGATATATCTATAATGGTTCGTATTCTTTCTCGGGATTTATTAATTTCCAATACGCCATACCACAATCAACTGGTTATTGGCAGCACCGTTTACTGAGGTATTTTTAATTTTGCGCCGCCTCCGAAAAAGTTGAAATGTATTTAATATACTGCCTAACGAGTAAATAGGTTTAATTCATATCTGTGACGTAATTGTATGATTCAAAGAAATAGAAATTACTTCATTAGGAAATAGAAATTATTTTATACTTTTTAGTGCATTTCGAAGTCGGTGTATTTTTTTTCTGAAAATTATTTTATTTCACGCTTTTTAGTGGAATGGGAAGAATTGTATAGGATACTGTGAGACAGTTCTTCCGGGCTTTTTTTGTCTGCGTAAATGCCATGAACATAATTAAGTAAAAGACAACATGGATATTTGTTTTTCAATTTTTTTTGCAACAATAATCCTTTGCAACTAAAAAATGAAAAAATTTTTGATAATCGTATCAATGGGGAGTTAGACTCCACAAGATGCGAAAGGCTTTGTTCCGATCGGACCACCCACCTAGGAAAAACCGCCGAACATGCATAGAAAAAATAATCCTTTGCAACTAAAAAATAAAAAAAATGTTTGTTAGAACGGTAGGGAGACTGTACCAAGCAATGGGAATAATACACCAACGTCAACGTGAACTCATCTTGCTGCATAAGTTGCGTGTCAAAGCGGCAAAGCTTAGTTAGTGTTTTGGTACAGTGCATTGTAATTGCCCTTTCTTGTCTTTCCCGTGCATAGCACGGGGCGTTCCACTAATAATAATAACAATAGTTATTTGCTAATATCACGAAAACTAAAGTTTTCCGTCAATTATGCATAAGGAAAAACTCGCTTAGAATCATGCTACTAATAACGTATTAGAAGGACATAAGAATCGTTCGAAGTTGGCTTCAAAAGTTAACAACAATTTCTGTAATATCTCGAAAACAAAAGTTTTCTGTCAATTTTGCAAGAGGAAAAAGTTGTCCAGAACCACGCCCCTAACAACATATTCAAAGGACATTAAAATCGTTCGAAGTTGATTTCAAAAGTTAATAACAATTTTTTTCGCTAATATCTCGAAAACTAAACATTTCCGCGAAATTTTTATATGAACAAAATTGTACAGAATCATGTCCGCGATAAGATATTGAAAGCGCACTAAAATCGAGAAAAGTTTATTTTAAAAGTTGCCGGTTTTTCTGCAATAACAACACTTTGCAATTAAAAAATGAAAAATTTTTTGATTATGGTACCAATGGGGAGTCTGAACCCACCAGATGCAAAAGGCTTCATTCCGATCGGTCAATCCAGTTAGGCGTAATCGGTGAACATATATAGAAAAAGAAAAAAGTTGCCGGTTGTTTTGCAATAACAACACTTTGCAATTAAAAAATGAAAAATTCTTTGATAATAGTACCAATAGGGAGTCAGCACCTACCATATGCAAAAGGTTTCATTCCGATCGGTCCATCCAGCTAGGCGCAATGCGCGAACATACATAGAAACAAGAAAAATGTTGCCGGTTTTTTTGCAATAACAACACTTTGCAATTAAAAAATGAAAAATTTTTTGATAATGGTACCAATGGGGAGTCAGCACCTTCCATATGCAAAAGGTTTCATTCCGATCGGTCCACCCAGTTAGGCGTAATCGGCGAACATACATAGAAAAAAAAAAAAAAAAAAAAAAAAAAAATATACTGATCGAATTGAGTAACCTCCTCCTTTTTCGAAGTCGGTTAAAAATAAGAATAATAAGTATAGTAATTGTCGTTCTATCGATCATATAAGCATAATATGGCTAATAATATGAGTTAGATTGGTAATAATAAGAGTAATAAGTATAGTAATTGTCGTTCTATCGATCATATAAGCATAATATGGCTAATAATATGAGTTAGATTGATAATAATAACATTAATAAGTACAGTAATTGTATTTCTATCGATAATATAACCATAATATGGCTAATAATATGAGTTAGATTGATAATACTAAGAGTAGTGAGTATAGTAATTCTCGTTCTATCGATCATATAAGCATAATATGGCTAATAATATGAGTTAGATTGATAATAATAAGAGTAATGAGTATAGTAATTGTAGTTCTATCGATCATTTAAGCATAATATGGCTAATAATATGAGTTAGATTGATAATAATAACAGTAATAAGTATAGTAATTGTCGTTTTATCGATAATATAACCATAATATGGCTAATAATATGAGTTAGATTGATAATACTAAGAGTAGTGAGTATAGTAATTCTCGTTCTATCGATCATATAAGCATAATGTGGCTAATAATATGAGTTAGATTGATAATAATAAGAGTAATAAGTATAGTAATTGTTGTTCTATCGATCATATCAGCATAATATGGGTAATATTATGAGTTGGATTGATAATAATAAGAGTAATGAGTATAGTAATTGTAGTTCTATCGATCATATAAGCATAATGTGGCTAATAATATGAGTTAGATTCATAATAATAAGAGTAATGAGGATAGTAATTGTCGTTCTATCGATCATTTAAGCATAATATGGCGAATAATATGAGTTGGGTTGATAAAAATAAGAGTAATAAGTACAGTAATTGTAGTTCTATCGATCATATCTGCATAATATGGTTAATAATATGAGTTAGATTCATAACAATAAGAGTAATAAGTATAGTAATTGTAGTTCTATCGATCATATCTGCATAATATGGTTAATAATATGAGTTAGAATGATAATAATAAGAGTAATAAGTTTAGTAATTGTCGTTCTATCGATCATATCTGCATAATATGGTTAATAATATGAGTTAGATTGATAATAATAAGAGTAATAAGTACAGTAATTGTCGTTCTATCGATCATATAAGCATAATATGGCTAATAATATGAGTTAGAGTGATAATACTAAGAGTAGTGAGTATAGTAATTGTCGTTCTATCGATCATATAAGCATAATATGGCTAATAATATGAGTTAGATTGATAATAATAAGAGTAATGAGTATAGTAATTGTAGTTCTATCGATCATATAAGCATAATGTGGCTAATAATATGAATTGGATTCATAATAATAAGAGTAATGAGGATAGTAATTGTCGTTCTATCGATCATTTAAGCATAATATGGCGAATAATATGAGTTGGGTTGATAAAAATAAGAATAATAAGTATAGTAATTGTCGTTCTATCGATCATATAAGCATAATATGGCTAATAATATGAGTTAGATTGATAATACTAAGAGTAGTGAGTATAGTGATTGTTGTTTCATCGATCATATAAGCATAATATGGCTAATAATATGAGTTAGATTGATAATACTAAGAGTAGTGAGTATAGTAATTCTCGTTCTATCGATCATATAAGCATAATGTGGCTAATAATATGAGTTGGATTGATAATAATAACAGTAATAAGTATAGTAATTGTCGTTCTATCGATAATATAACCATAATATGGCTAATAATATGAGTTAGATTGATAATACTAAGAGTAGTGAGTATAGTAATTCTCGTTCTATCGATCATATAAGCATAATATGGCTAATAATATGAGTTAGATTCATAATAATAAGAGTAATGAGGATAGTAATTGTCGTTCTATCGATCATTTAAGCATAATATGGCGAATAATATGAGTTGGGTTGATAAAAATAAGAATAATAAGTATAGTAATTGTCGTTCTATCGATCATATAAGCATAATATGGCTAATAATATGAGTTAGATTGATAATACTAAGAGTAGCGAGTATAGTAATTGTCGTTCTATCGATCATATAAGCATAATATGGCTAATAATATGAGTTAGATTGATAATACTAAGAGTAGTGAGTATAGTAATTCTCGTTCTATCGATCATATAAGCATAGTGTGGCTAATAATATGAGTTAGATTGATAATAATAACAGTAATAAGTATAGTAATTATCGTTCTATCGATAATATAACCATAATATGGCTAATAATATGAGTTAGATTGATAATACAAAGAGTACTGAGTATAGTAATTCTCGTTCTATCGATCATATAAGCATAATATGGCTAATAATATGAGTTAGATTGATAATACTAAGAGTAGTGAGTATAGTAATTGTCGTTCTATCGATCATATAAGCATAATATGACAAATAATATGAGTTAGATTGATAATAGTAAGTGTAATAAGTATAGTAAATGTCGTGCTATCGATCATATCTGCATAATATGGTTAATAATATGAGTTAGATTGATAATACTAAGAGTAGTGAGTATAGTAATTCTCGTTCTATCGATCATATAAGCATAATGTGGCTAATAATATGAGTTAGATTGATAATAATAACAGTAATAAGTATAGTAATTGTCGTTCTATCGATAATATAACCATAATATGGCTAATAATATGAGTTAGATTGATAATACTAAGAGTAGTGGGTATAGTAATTCTCGTTCTATCGATCATATAAGCATAATATGGCTAATAATATGAGTTAGATTCATAATAATAAGAGTAATGAGGATAGTAATTGTCGTTCTATCGATCATTTAAGCATAATATGGCGAATAATATGAGTTGGGTTGTTAAAAATAAGAATAATAAGTATAGTAATTGTAGTTCTATCGATCATATCTGCATAATATGGTTAATAATTTGAGTTAGATTGATAATAGTAAGTGTAATAAGTATAGTAATTGTAGTTCTATCGATCATATAAGCATAATATGGCTAATAATATGAGTCAGATTCATAATAATAATAGTAATAAGTATAGTAATTGTCGTTCTATCGATCATTTAAGCATAATATGGCGAATAATATGAGTTGGGTTGATAAAAATAAGAATAATAAGTATAGTAATTGTCGTTCTATCGATCATATAAGCATAATATGGCTAATAATATGAGTTAGATTGGTAATAATAAGAGTAATAAGTATAGTAATTGTCGTTCTATCGATCATATAAGCATAATATGGCTAATAATATGAGTTAGATTGATAATACTAACAGTAGTGAGTATAGTAATTCTCGTTCTATCGATCATATAAGCATAAAATGGCTAATAATATGAGTTAGATTGATAATAATAACAGTAATAAGTATAGTAATTGTCGTTCTATCGATAATATAACCATAATATGGCTAATAATATGAGTTAGATTGATAATACTAAGAGTAGTGAGTATAGTAATTCTCGTTCTATCGATCATATAAGCATAATATGGCTAATAATATGAGTTAGATTGGTAATAATAAGAGTAATAAGTATAGTAATTGTCGTTCTATCGATCATATAAGCATAATATGGCTAATAATATGAGTTAGATTGATAATAATAAGAGTAATAAGTACAGTAATTGTCGTTCTATCGATCATATAAGCATAATATGGCTAATAATATGAGTTAGATAGATAATAATAACAGTAATAAGTATAGTAATTGTCGTTCTATCGATAATATAACCATAATATGGCTAATAATATGTGTTAGATTGATAATACTAAGAGTAGCGAGTATAGTAATTCTCGTTCTATCGATCATATAAGCATAATATGGCTAATAATATGAGTTAGATTGATAATAATAAGAGTAATAAGTACAGTAATTGTCGTTCTATCGATCATATAAGCATAATATGGCTAATAATATGAGTTAGATAGATAATAATAACAGTAATAAGTATAGTAATTGTCGTTCTATCGATAATATAACCATAATATGGCTAATAATATGTGTTAGATTGATAATACTAAGAGTAGTGAGTATAGTAATTCTCGTTCAATCGATCATATAAGCATAATATGGCTAATAATATGAGTTGGATTGATAATAATAAGAGTAATGAGTATAGTAATTGTAGTTCTATCGATCATATAAGCATAATGTGGCTAATAATATGAGTTAGATTCATAATAATAAGAGTAATGAGGATAGTAATTGTCGTTCTATCGATCATTTAAGCATAATATGGCGAATAATATGAGTTGGGTTGATAAAAATAAGAATAATAAGTATAGTAATTGTCGTTCTATCGATCATATAAGCATAATATGGCTAATAATAGGAGTTAGATTGATAATACTAAGAGTAGCGAGTATAGTAATTCTCGTTCTATCGATCATATAAGCATAATATGGCTAATAATATGAGTTAGATTGATAATAATAAGAGTAATAAGTACAGTAATTGTCGTTCTATCGATCATATAAGCATAATATGGCTAATAATATGAGTTAGAGTGATAATACTAAGAGTAGTGAGTATAGTAATTCTCATTCTATCGATCATATAAGCATAATATGGCTAATAATATGAGTTAGATTGATAATAATAACAGTAATAAGTATAGTAATTGTCGTTCTATCGATCATTTAAGCAGAATATGGCTAATAATATGAGTTAGATTGATAATAATAACAGTAATAAGTATAGTAATTGTCGTTCTATCGATCATATCTGCATAATATGGTTAATAATATGAGTTAGATTGACAATAGTAAGTGTAATAAGTATAGTAATTGTAGTTCTATCGATCATATAAGCATAATATGGCTAATAATATGAGTCAGATTCATAATAATAAGAGTAATAAGTATAGTAATTGTCGTTCTATCGATCATTTAAGCATAATATGGCGAATAATATGAGTTGGGTTGATAAAAATAAGAATAATAAGTATAGTAATTGTCGTTCTATCGATCATATAAGCATAATATGGCTAATAATATGAGTTAGATTGGTAACAATAAGAGTAATAAGTATAGTAATTGTCGTTCTATCGATCATATAAGCATAATATGGCTAATAATATGAGTTAGATTGATAATACTAAGAGTAGTGAGTATAGTAATTCTCGTTCTATCGTTCATATAAGCATAATGTGGCTAATAATATGAGTTAGATTGATAATAATAACATTAATAAGTACAGTAATTGTCGTTCTATCGATAATATAACCATAATATGGCTAATAATATGAGTTAGATTGATAATACTAAGAGTAGTGAGTATAGTAATTCTCGTTCTATCGATCATATAAGCATAATATGGCTAATAATATGAGTTAGATTGATAATAATAAGAGTAATGAGTATAGTAATTGTAGTTCTATCGATCATTTAAGCATAATATGGCTAATAATATGAGTTAGATTGATAATAATAACAGTAATAAGTATAGTAATTGTCGTTCTATCGATAATATAACCATAATATGGCTAATAATATGAGTTAGATTGATAATACTAAGAGTAGTGAGTATAGTAATTCTCGTTCTATCGATCATATAAGCATAATGTGGCTAATAATATGAGTTAGATTGATAATAATAAGAGTAACAAGTATAGTAATTGTCGTTCTATCGATCATATCAGCATAATATGGGTAATATTATGAGTTGGATTGATAATAATAAGAGTAATGAGTATAGTAATTGTAGTTCTATCGATCATATAAGCATAATGTGGCTAATAATATGAGTTAGATTCATAATAATAAGAGTAATGAGTATAGTAATTGTAGTTCTATCGATCATATAAGCATAATGTGGCTAATAATATGAATTGGATTCATAATAATAAGAGTAATGAGGATAGTAATTGTCGTTCTATCGATCATTTAAGCATAATATGGCTAATAATATGAGTTAGATTGATAATAATAAGAGTAATAAGTATAGTAATTGTAGTTCTATCGATCATATCTGCATAATATGGCTAATAATATGAGTTAGAGTGATAATACTAAGAGTAGTGAGTATAGTAATTCTCATTCTATCGATCATATAAGCATAATATGGCTAATAATATGAGTTAGATTGATAATAATAACAGTAATAAGTACAGTTATTGTAGTTCTATCGATAATTTAAGCATAATATGGCTAATAATATGAGTTAGATTGATAATACTAAGAGTAGTGAGTATAGTAATTGTCGTTCTATCGATCATATAAGCATAATATGGCTAATAATATGAGTTAGATTGATAATACTAAGAGTAGTGAGTATAGTAATTCTCGTTCTATCGATCATATAAGCATAATATGGCTAATAATATGAGTTAGATTCATAATAATAAGAGTAATGAGGATAGTAATTGTCGTTCTATCGATCATTTAAGCATAATATGGCGAATAATATGAGTTGGGTTGATAAAAATAAGAATAATAAGTATAGTAATTGTCGTTCTATCGATCATATAAGCATAATATGGCTAATAATATGAGTTAGATTGATAATACTAAGAGTAGCGAGTATAGTAATTGTCGTTCTATCGATCATATAAGCATAATATGGCTAATAATATGAGTTAGATTGATAATACTAAGAGTAGTGAGTATAGTAATTCTCGTTCTATCGATCATATAAGCATAATGTGGCTAATAATATGAGTTAGATTGATAATAATAACAGTAATAAGTATAGTAATTATCGTTCTATCGATAATATAACCATAATATGGCTAATAATATGAGTTAGATTGATAATACTAAGAGTAGTGAGTATAGTAATTCTCGTTCTATCGATCATATAAGCATAATATGGCTAATAATATGAGTTAGATTGATAATACTAAGAGTAGTGAGTATAGTAATTGTCGTTCTATCGATCATATAAGCATAATATGACAAATAATATGAGTTAGATTGATAATAGTAAGTGTAATAAGTATAGTAAATGTCGTGCTATCGATCATATCTGCATAATATGGTTAATAATATGAGTTAGATTGATAATACTAAGAGTAGTGAGTATAGTAATTCTCGTTCTATCGATCATATAAGCATAATGTGGCTAATAATATGAGTTAGATTGATAATAATAACAGTAATAAGTATAGTAATTGTCGTTCTATCGATAATATAACCATAATATGGCTAATAATATGAGTTAGATTGATAATACTAAGAGTAGTGAGTATAGTAATTCTCGTTCTATCGATCATATAAGCATAATATGGCTAATAATATGAGTTAGATTCATAATAATAAGAGTAATGAGGATAGTAATTGTCGTTCTATCGATCATTTAAGCATAATATGGCGAATAATATGAGTTGGGTTGATAAAAATAAGAATAATAAGTATAGTAATTGTAGTTCTATCGATCATATCTGCATAATATGGTTAATAATTTGAGTTAGATTGATAATAGTAAGTGTAATAAGTATAGTAATTGTAGTTCTATCGATCATATAAGCATAATATGGCTAATAATATGAGTCAGATTCATAATAATAATAGTAATAAGTATAGTAATTGTCGTTCTATCGATCATTTAAGCATAATATGGCGAATAATATGAGTTGGGTTGATAAAAATAAGAATAATAAGTATAGTAATTGTTGTTCTATCGATCATATAAGCATAATATGGCTAATAATATGAGTTAGATTGGTAATAATCAGAGTAATAAGTATAGTAATTGTCGTTCTATCGATAATATAACCATAATATGGCTAATAATATGAGTTAGATTGATAATACTAAGAGTAGTGAGTATAGTAATTCTCGTTCTATCGATCATATAAGCATAATATGGCTAATAATATTAGTTAGATTGGTAATAATAAGAGTAATAAGTATAGTAATTGTCGTTCTATCGATCATATAAGCATAATATGGCTAATAATATGAGTTAGATTGATAATACTAAGAGTAGTGAGTATAGTAATTCTCGTTCTATCGATCATATAAGCATAATGTGGCTAATAATATGAGTTAGATTGATAATAATAAGAGTAATAAGTATAGTAATTGTCGTTCTATCGATCATATCAGCATAATATGGGTAATATTATGAGTTGGATTGATAATAATAAGAGTAATGAGTATAGTAATTGTAGTTCTATCGATCATATAAGCATAATGTGGCTAATAATATGAGTTAGATTCATAATAATAAGAGTTATGAGGATAGTAATTGTCGTTCTATCGATCATTTAAGCATAATATGGCGAATAATATGAGTTGGGTTGATAAAAATAAGAATAGTAAGTATAGTAATTGTCGTTCTATCGAACATATAAGCATAATATGGCTAATAATATGAGTTAGATTGATAATACTAAGAGTAGCGAGTATAGTAATTGTCGTTCTATCGATCATATAAGCATAATATGGCTAATAATATGAGTTAGATTGATAATACTAACAGTAGTGAGTATAGTAATTCTCGTTCTATCGATCATATAAGCATAAAATGGCTAATAATATGAGTTAGATTGATAATAATAACAGTAATAAGTATAGTAATTGTCGTTCTATCGATAATATAACCATAATATGGCTAATAATATGAGTTAGATTGATAATACTAAGAGTAGTGAGTATAGTAATTCTCGTTCTATCGATCATATAAGCATAATATGGCTAATAATATGAGTTAGATTGGTAATAATAAGAGTAATAAGTATAGTAATTGTCGTTCTATCGATCATATAAGCATAATATGGCTAATAATATGAGTTAGATTGATAATAATAAGAGTAGTGAGTATAGTAATTCTCGTTCTATCGATCATATAAGCATAATATGGCTAATAATATGAGTTAGATTGATAATACTAAGAGTAGTGAGTATAGTAATTCTCGTTCTATCGATCATATAAGCATAATGTGGCTAATAGTATGAGTTAGATTGATAATAATAACAGTAATAAGTATAGTAATTGTCGTTCTATCGATAATATAACCATAATATGGCTAATAATATGAGTTAGATTGATAATACTAAGAGTAGTGAGTATAGTAATTCTCGTTCTATCGATCATATAAGCATAATATGGCTAATAATATGAGTTAGATTCATAATAATAAGAGTAATGAGGATAGTAATTGTCGTTCTATCGATCATTTAAGCATAATATGGCGAATAATATGAGTTGGGTTGATAAAAATAAGAATAATAAGTATAGTAATTGTCGTTCTATCGATCATATCTGCATAATATGGTTAATAATTTGAGTTAGATTGATAATAGTAAGTGTAATAAGTATAGTAACTGTAGTTCTATCGATCATATAAGCATAATATGGCTAATAATATGAGTCAGATTCATAGTAATAATAGTAATAAGTATAGTAATTGTCGTTCTATCGATCATTTAAGCATAATATGGCGAATAATATGAGTTGGGTTGATAAAAATAAGAATAATAAGTACAGTAATTGTCGTTCTATCGATCATATAAGCATAATATGGCTAATAATATGAGTTAGATTGGTAATAATCAGAGTAATAAGTATAGAAATTGTCGTTCTATCGATAATATAACCATAATATGGCTAATAATATGAGTTAGATTGATAATACTAAGAGTAGTGAGTATAGTAATTCTCGTTCTATCGATCATATAAGCATAATATGGCTAATAATATTAGTTAGATTGGTAATAATAAGAGTAATAAGTATAGTAATTGTCGTTCTATCGATCATATAAGCATAATATGGCTAATAATATGAGTTAGATTGATAATACTAAGAGTAGTGAGTATAGTAATTCTCGTTCTATCGATCATATAAGCATAATGTGGCTAATAATATGAGTTAGATTGATAATAATAAGAGTAATAAGTATAGTAATTGTCGTTCTATCGATCATATCAGCATAATATGGGTAATATTATGAGCTGGATTGATAATAATAAGAGTAATGAGTATAGTAATTGTAGTTCTATCGATCATATAAGCATAATGTGGCTAATAATATGAGTTAGATTCATAATAATAAGAGTTATGAGGATAGTAATTGTCGTTCTATCGATCATTTAAGCATAATATGGCGAATAATATGAGTTGGGTTGATAAAAATAAGAATAGTAAGTATAGTAATTGTCGTTCTATCGAACATATAAGCATAATATGGCTAATAATATGAGTTAGATTGATAATACTAAGAGTAGCGAGTATAGTAATTCTCGTTCTATCGATCATATAAGCATAATATGGCTAATAATATGAGTTAGATTGATAATAATAAGAGTAATAAGTACAGTAATTGTCGTTCTATCGATCATATAAGCATAATATGGCTAATAATAGGAGTTAGATTGATAATACTAAGAGTAGCGAGTATAGTAATTCTCGTTCTATCGATCATATAAGCATAATATGGCTAATAATATGAGTTAGATTGATAATAATAAGAGTAATAAGTACAGTAATTGTCGTTCTATCGATCATATCTGCATAATATGGTTAATAATATGAGTTAGATTGATAATAATAAGAGTAATAAGTATAGTAATTGTCGTTCTATCGATCATATCTGCATAATATGGTTAATAATATGAGTTAGATTGATAATAGTAAGTGTAATAAGTATAGTAATTGTAGTTCTATCGATCATATAAGCATAATATGGCTAATAATATGAGTCAGATTCATAATAATAAGAGTAATAAGTATAGTAATTGTCGTTCTATCGATCATTTAAGCATAATATGGCGAATAATATGAGTTGGGTTGATAAAAATAAGAATAATAAGTATAGTAATTGTCGTTCTATCGATCATATAAGCATAATATGGGTAATATTATGAGTTGGATTGATAATAATAAGAGTAATGAGTATAGTAATTGTCATTCTATCGATCATTTAAGCATAATATGGCGAATAATATGAGTTGGGTTGATAAAAATAAGAATAATAAGTATAGTAATTGTCGTTCTATCGATCATATAAGCATAATATGGCTAATACTATGAGTTAGATTGATAATAATAAGAGTAATAAGTATAGTAATTGTCGTTCTATCGATCATATCAGCATAATATGGGTAATATTATGAGTTGGATTGATAATAATAAGAGTAATGAGTATAGTAATTGTAGTTCTATCGATCATATAAGCATAATGTGGCTAATAATATGAGTTAGATTCATAATAATAAGAGTAATGAGGATAGTAATTGTCATTCTATCGATCATTTAAGCATAATATGGCGAATAATATGAGTTGGGTTGATAAAAATAAGAATAATAAGTATAGTAATTGTCGTTCTATCGATCATATAAGCATAATATGGCTAATAATATGGGTTAGATTGATAATAATAAGAGTAATAAGTATAGTAATTGTAGTTCTATCGATCATATCTGCATAATATGGTTAATAATATGAGTTAGATTCATAACAATAAGAGTAATAAGTATAGTAATTGTAGTTCTATCGATCATATCTGCATAATATGGTTAATAATATGAGTTAGAATGATAATAATAAGAGTAATAAGTTTAGTAATTGTCGTTCTATCGATCATATCTGCATAATATGGTTAATAATATGATTTAGATTGATAATAGTGAGTGTAATAACTATAGTGAATGTCGTTCTATCGATCATATCAGCATAATATGGGTAATATTATGAGTTCGATTGATAATAATAAGAGTAATGAGTATAGTAATTGTAGTTCTATCGATCATATAAGCATAATGTGGCTAATAATATGAGTTAGATTCATAATAATAAGAGTAATGAGGATAGTAATTGTCGTTCTATCGATCATTTAAGCATAATATGGCGAATAATATGAGTTGGGTTGATAAAAATAAGAATAATAAGTATAGTAATTGTCGTTCTATCGATCATATAAGCATAATATGGCTAATAATAGGAGTTAGCTTGATAATACTAAGAGTAGCGAGTATAGTAATTCTCGTTCTATCGATCATATAAGCATAATATGGCTAATAATATGAGTTAGATTGATAATAATAAGAGTAATAAGTACAGTAATTGTCGTTCTATCGATCATATCTGCATAATATGGTTAATAATATGAGTTAGATTGATAATAATAAGAGTAATAAGTATAGTAATTGTCGTTCTATCGATCATATCTGCATAATATGGTTAATAATATGAGTTAGATTGATAATAGTAAGTGTAATAAGTATAGTAATTGTAGTTCTATCGATCATATAAGCATAATATGGCTAATAATATGAGTCAGATTCATAATAATAAGAGTAATAAGTATAGTAATTGTCGTTCTATCGATCATATAAGCATAATATGGCTAATAATATGAGTTAGATTGATAATACTAAGAGTAGTGAGTATAGTGATTGTTGTTCCATCGATCATATAAGCATAATATGGCTAATAATATGAGTTAGATTGATAATACTAAGAGTAGTGAGTATAGTAATTCTCGTTCTATCGATCATATAAGCATAATGTGGCTAATAATATGAGTTGGATTGATAATAATAACAGTAATAAGTATAGTAATTGTCGTTCTATCGATAATATAACCATAATATGGCTAATAATATGAGTTAGATTGATAATACTAAGAGTAGTGAGTATAGTAATTCTCGTTCTATCGATCATATAAGCATAATATGGCTAATAATATGAGTTAGATTCATAATAATAAGAGTAATGAGGATAGTAATTGTCGTTCTATCGATCATTTAAGCATAATATGGCGAATAATATGAGTTGGGTTGATAAAAATAAGAATAATAAGTATAGTAATTGTCGTTCTATCGATCATATAAGCATAATATGGCTAATAATATGAGTTAGATTGATAATACTAAGAGTAGCGAGTATAGTAATTGTCGTTCTATCGATCATATAAGCATAATATGGCTAATAATATGAGTTAGATTGATAATACTAAGAGTAGTGAGTATAGTAATTCTCGTTCTATCGATCATATAAGCATAGTGTGGCTAATAATATGAGTTAGATTGATAATAATAACAGTAATAAGTATAGTAATTATCGTTCTATCGATAATATAACCATAATATGGCTAATAATATGAGTTAGATTGATAATACAAAGAGTACTGAGTATAGTAATTCTCGTTCTATCGATCATATAAGCATAATATGGCTAATAATATGAGTTAGATTGATAATACTAAGAGTAGTGAGTATAGTAATTGTCGTTCTATCGATCATATAAGCATAATATGACAAATAATATGAGTTAGATTGATAATAGTAAGTGTAATAAGTATAGTAAATGTCGTGCTATCGATCATATCTGCATAATATGGTTAATAATATGAGTTAGATTGATAATACTAAGAGTAGTGAGTATAGTAATTCTCGTTCTATCGATCATATAAGCATAATGTGGCTAATAATATGAGTTAGATTGATAATAATAACAGTAATAAGTATAGTAATTGTCGTTCTATCGATAATATAACCATAATATGGCTAATAATATGAGTTAGATTGATAATACTAAGAGTAGTGGGTATAGTAATTCTCGTTCTATCGATCATATAAGCATAATATGGCTAATAATATGAGTTAGATTCATAATAATAAGAGTAATGAGGATAGTAATTGTCGTTCTATCGATCATTTAAGCATAATATGGCGAATAATATGAGTTGGGTTGTTAAAAATAAGAATAATAAGTATAGTAATTGTAGTTCTATCGATCATATCTGCATAATATGGTTAATAATTTGAGTTAGATTGATAATAGTAAGTGTAATAAGTATAGTAATTGTAGTTCTATCGATCATATAAGCATAATATGGCTAATAATATGAGTCAGATTCATAATAATAATAGTAATAAGTATAGTAATTGTCGTTCTATCGATCATTTAAGCATAATATGGCGAATAATATGAGTTGGGTTGATAAAAATAAGAATAATAAGTATAGTAATTGTCGTTCTATCGATCATATAAGCATAATATGGCTAATAATATGAGTTAGATTGGTAATAATAAGAGTAATAAGTATAGTAATTGTCGTTCTATCGATCATATAAGCATAATATGGCTAATAATATGAGTTAGATTGATAATACTAACAGTAGTGAGTATAGTAATTCTCGTTCTATCGATCATATAAGCATAAAATGGCTAATAATATGAGTTAGATTGATAATAATAACAGTAATAAGTATAGTAATTGTCGTTCTATCGATAATATAACCATAATATGGCTAATAATATGAGTTAGATTGATAATACTAAGAGTAGTGAGTATAGTAATTCTCGTTCTATCGATCATATAAGCATAATATGGCTAATAATATGAGTTAGATTGGTAATAATAAGAGTAATAAGTATAGTAATTGTCGTTCTATCGATCATATAAGCATAATATGGCTAATAATATGAGTTAGATTGATAATAATAAGAGTAATAAGTACAGTAATTGTCGTTCTATCGATCATATAAGCATAATATGGCTAATAATATGAGTTAGATAGATAATAATAACAGTAATAAGTATAGTAATTGTCGTTCTATCGATAATATAACCATAATATGGCTAATAATATGTGTTAGATTGATAATACTAAGAGTAGCGAGTATAGTAATTCTCGTTCTATCGATCATATAAGCATAATATGGCTAATAATATGAGTTAGATTGATAATAATAAGGGTAATAAGTACAGTAATTGTCGTTCTATCGATCATATAAGCATAATATGGCTAATAATATGAGTTAGATAGATAATAATAACAGTAATAAGTATAGTAATTGTCGTTCTATCGATAATATAACCATAATATGGCTAATAATATGTGTTAGATTGATAATACTAAGAGTAGTGAGTATAGTAATTCTCGTTCAATCGATCATATAAGCATAATATGGCTAATAATATGAGTTGGATTGATAATAATAAGAGTAATGAGTATAGTAATTGTAGTTCTATCGATCATATAAGCATAATGTGGCTAATAATATGAGTTAGATTCATAATAATAAGAGTAATGAGGATAGTAATTGTCGTTCTATCGATCATTTAAGCATAATATGGCGAATAATATGAGTTGGGTTGATAAAAATAAGAATAATAAGTATAGTAATTGTCGTTCTATCGATCAGATAAGCATAATATGGCTAATAATAGGAGTTAGATTGATAATACTAAGAGTAGCGAGTATAGTAATTCTCGTTCTATCGATCATATAAGCATAATATGGCTAATAATATGAGTTAGATTGATAATAATAAGAGTAATAAGTACAGTAATTGTCGTTCTATCGATCATATAAGCATAATATGGCTAATAATATGAGTTAGAGTGATAATACTAAGAGTAGTGAGTATAGTAATTCTCATTCTATCGATCATATAAGCATAATATGGCTAATAATATGAGTTAGATTGATAATAATAACAGTAATAAGTATAGTAATTGTCGTTCTATCGATCATTTAAGCAGAATATGGCTAATAATATGAGTTAGATTGATAATAATAACAGTAATAAGTATAGTAATTGTCGTTCTATCGATCATATCTGCATAATATGGTTAATAATATGAGTTAGATTGACAATAGTAAGTGTAATAAGTATAGTAATTGTAGTTCTATCGATCATATAAGCATAATATGGCTAATAATATGAGTCAGATTCATAATAATAAGAGTAATAAGTATAGTAATTGTCGTTCTATCGATCATTTAAGCATAATATGGCGAATAATATGAGTTGGGTTGATAAAAATAAGAATAATAAGTATAGTAATTGTCGTTCTATCGATCATATAAGCATAATATGGCTAATAATATGAGTTAGATTGGTAACAATAAGAGTAATAAGTATAGTAATTGTCGTTCTATCGATCATATAAGCATAATATGGCTAATAATATGAGTTAGATTGATAATACTAAGAGTAGTGAGTATAGTAATTCTCGTTCTATCGTTCATATAAGCATAATGTGGCTAATAATATGAGTTAGATTGATAATAATAACATTAATAAGTACAGTAATTGTCGTTCTATCGATAATATAACCATAATATGGCTAATAATATGAGTTAGATTGATAATACTAAGAGTAGTGAGTATAGTAATTCTCGTTCTATCGATCATATAAGCATAATATGGCTAATAATATGAGTTAGATTGATAATAATAAGAGTAATGAGTATAGTAATTGTAGTTCTATCGATCATTTAAGCATAATATGGCTAATAATATGAGTTAGATTGATAATAATAACAGTAATAAGTATAGTAATTGTCGTTCTATCGATAATATAACCATAATATGGCTAATAATATGAGTTAGATTGATAATACTAAGAGTAGTGAGTATAGTAATTCTCGTTCTATCGATCATATAAGCATAATGTGGCTAATAATATGAGTTAGATTGATAATAATAAGAGTAACAAGTATAGTAATTGTCGTTCTATCGATCATATCAGCATAATATGGGTAATATTATGAGTTGGATTGATAATAATAAGAGTAATGAGTATAGTAATTGTAGTTCTATCGATCATATAAGCATAATGTGGCTAATAATATGAGTTAGATTCATAATAATAAGAGTAATGAGTATAGTAATTGTAGTTCTATCGATCATATAAGCATAATGTGGCTAATAATATGAATTGGATTCATAATAATAAGAGTAATGAGGATAGTAATTGTCGTTCTATCGATCATTTAAGCATAATATGGCTAATAATATGAGTTAGATTGATAATAATAAGAGTAATAAGTATAGTAATTGTAGTTCTATCGATCATATCTGCGTAATATGGCTAATAATATGAGTTAGAGTGATAATACTAAGAGTAGTGAGTATAGTAATTCTCATTCTATCGATCATATAAGCATAATATGGCTAATAATATGAGTTAGATTGATAATAATAACAGTAATAAGTACAGTTATTGTAGTTCTATCGATAATTTAAGCATAATATGGCTAATAATATGAGTTAGATTGATAATACTAAGAGTAGTGAGTATAGTAATTGTCGTTCTATCGATCATATAAGCATAATATGGCTAATAATATGAGTTAGATTGATAATACTAAGAGTAGTGAGTATAGTAATTCTCGTTCTATCGATCATATAAGCATAATATGGCTAATAATATGAGTTAGATTCATAATAATAAGAGTAATGAGGATAGTAATTGTCGTTCTATCGATCATTTAAGCATAATATGGCGAATAATATGAGTTGGGTTGATAAAAATAAGAATAATAAGTATAGTAATTGTCGTTCTATCGATCATATAAGCATAATATGGCTAATAATATGAGTTAGATTGATAATACTAAGAGTAGCGAGTATAGTAATTGTCGTTCTATCGATCATATAAGCATAATATGGCTAATAATATGAGTTAGATTGATAATACTAAGAGTAGTGAGTATAGTAATTCTCGTTCTATCGATCATATAAGCATAATGTGGCTAATAATATGAGTTAGATTGATAATAATAACAGTAATAAGTATAGTAATTATCGTTCTATCGATAATATAACCATAATATGGCTAATAATATGAGTTAGATTGATAATACTAAGAGTAGTGAGTATAGTAATTCTCGTTCTATCGATCATATAAGCATAATATGGCTAATAATATGAGTTAGATTGATAATACTAAGAGTAGTGAGTATAGTAATTGTCGTTCTATCGATCATATAAGCATAATATGACAAATAATATGAGTTGGATTGATAATAGTAAGTGTAATAAGTATAGTAAATGTCGTGCTATCGATCATATCTGCATAATATGGTTAATAATATGAGTTAGATTGATAATACTAAGAGTAGTGAGTATAGTAATTCTCGTTCTATCGATCATATAAGCATAATGTGGCTAATAATATGAGTTAGATTGATAATAATAACAGTAATAAGTATAGTAATTGTCGTTCTATCGATAATATAACCATAATATGGCTAATAATATGAGTTAGATTGATAATACTAAGAGTAGTGAGTATAGTAATTCTCGTTCTATCGATCATATAAGCATAATATGGCTAATAATATGAGTTAGATTCATAATAATAAGAGTAATGAGGATAGTAATTGTCGTTCTATCGATCATTTAAGCATAATATGGCGAATAATATGAGTTGGGTTGATAAAAATAAGAATAATAAGTATAGTAATTGTAGTTCTATCGATCATATCTGCATAATATGGTTAATAATTTGAGTTAGATTGATAATAGTAAGTGTAATAAGTATAGTAATTGTAGTTCTATCGATCATATAAGCATAATATGGCTAATAATATGAGTCAGATTCATAATAATAATAGTAATAAGTATAGTAATTGTCGTTCTATCGATCATTTAAGCATAATATGGCGAATAATATGAGTTGGGTTGATAAAAATAAGAATAATAAGTATAGTAATTGTTGTTCTATCGATCATATAAGCATAATATGGCTAATAATATGAGTTAGATTGGTAATAATCAGAGTAATAAGTATAGTAATTGTCGTTCTATCGATAATATAACCATAATATGGCTAATAATATGAGTTAGATTGATAATACTAAGAGTAGTGAGTATAGTAATTCTCGTTCTATCGATCATATAAGCATAATATGGCTAATAATATTAGTTAGATTGGTAATAATAAGAGTAATAAGTATAGTAATTGTCGTTCTATCGATCATATAAGCATAATATGGCTAATAATATGAGTTAGATTGATAATACTAAGAGTAGTGAGTATAGTAATTCTCGTTCTATCGATCATATAAGCATAATGTGGCTAATAATATGAGTTAGATTGATAATAATAAGAGTAATAAGTATAGTAATTGTCGTTCTATCGATCATATCAGCATAATATGGGTAATATTATGAGTTGGATTGATAATAATAAGAGTAATGAGTATAGTAATTGTAGTTCTATCGATCATATAAGCATAATGTGGCTAATAATATGAGTTAGATTCATAATAATAAGAGTTATGAGGATAGTAATTGTCGTTCTATCGATCATTTAAGCATAATATGGCGAATAATATGAGTTGGGTTGATAAAAATAAGAATAGTAAGTATAGTAATTGTCGTTCTATCGAACATATAAGCATAATATGGCTAATAATATGAGTTAGATTGATAATACTAAGAGTAGCGAGTATAGTAATTGTCGTTCTATCGATCATATAAGCATAATATGGCTAATAATATGAGTTAGATTGATAATACTAACAGTAGTGAGTATAGTAATTCTCGTTCTATCGATCATATAAGCATAAAATGGCTAATAATATGAGTTAGATTGATAATAATAACAGTAATAAGTATAGTAATTGTCGTTCTATCGATAATATAACCATAATATGGCTAATAATATGAGTTAGATTGATAATACTAAGAGTAGTGAGTATAGTAATTCTCGTTCTATCGATCATATAAGCATAATATGGCTAATAATATGAGTTAGATTGGTAATAATAAGAGTAATAAGTATAGTAATTGTCGTTCTATCGATCATATAAGCATAATATGGCTAATAATATGAGTTAGATTGATAATAATAAGAGTAGTGAGTATAGTAATTCTCGTTCTATCGATCATATAAGCATAATATGGCTAATAATATGAGTTAGATTGATAATACTAAGAGTAGTGAGTATAGTAATTCTCGTTCTATCGATCATATAAGCATAATGTGGCTAATAATATGAGTTAGATTGATAATAATAACAGTAATAAGTATAGTAATTGTCGTTCTATCGATAATATAACCATAATATGGCTAATAATATGAGTTAGATTGATAATACTAAGAGTAGTGAGTATAGTAATTCTCGTTCTATCGATCATATAAGCATAATATGGCTAATAATATGAGTTAGATTCATAATAATAAGAGTAATGAGGATAGTAATTGTCGTTCTATCGATCATTTAAGCATAATATGGCGAATAATATGAGTTGGGTTGATAAAAATAAGAATAATAAGTATAGTAATTGTCGTTCTATCGATCATATCTGCATAATATGGTTAATAATTTGAGTTAGATTGATAATAGTAAGTGTAATAAGTATAGTAACTGTAGTTCTATCGACCATATAAGCATAATATGGCTAATAATATGAGTTAGATTCATAATAATAAGAGTAATGAGGATAGTAATTGTCGTTCTATCGATCATTTAAGCATAATATGGCGAATAATATGAGTTGGGTTGATAAAAATAAGAATAATAAGTATAGTAATTGTAGTTCTATCGATCATATCTGCATAATATGGTTAATAATTTGAGTTAGATTGATAATAGTAAGTGTAATAAGTATAGTAATTGTAGTTCTATCGATCATATAAGCATAATATGGCTAATAATATGAGTCAGATTCATAATAATAATAGTAATAAGTATAGTAATTGTCGTTCTATCGATCATTTAAGCATAATATGGCGAATAATATGAGTTGGGTTGATAAAAATAAGAATAATAAGTATAGTAATTGTTGTTCTATCGATCATATAAGCATAATATGGCTAATAATATGAGTTAGATTGGTAATAATCAGAGTAATAAGTATAGTAATTGTCGTTCTATCGATAATATAACCATAATATGGCTAATAATATGAGTTAGATTGATAATACTAAGAGTAGTGAGTATAGTAATTCTCGTTCTATCGATCATATAAGCATAATATGGCTAATAATATTAGTTAGATTGGTAATAATAAGAGTAATAAGTATAGTAATTGTCGTTCTATCGATCATATAAGCATAATATGGCTAATAATATGAGTTAGATTGATAATACTAAGAGTAGTGAGTATAGTAATTCTCGTTCTATCGATCATATAAGCATAATGTGGCTAATAATATGAGTTAGATTGATAATAATAAGAGTAATAAGTATAGTAATTGTCGTTCTATCGATCATATCAGCATAATATGGGTAATATTATGAGTTGGATTGATAATAATAAGAGTAATGAGTATAGTAATTGTAGTTCTATCGATCATATAAGCATAATGTGGCTAATAATATGAGTTAGATTCATAATAATAAGAGTTATGAGGATAGTAATTGTCGTTCTATCGATCATTTAAGCATAATATGGCGAATAATATGAGTTGGGTTGATAAAAATAAGAATAGTAAGTATAGTAATTGTCGTTCTATCGAACATATAAGCATAATATGGCTAATAATATGAGTTAGATTGATAATACTAAGAGTAGCGAGTATAGTAATTGTCGTTCTATCGATCATATAAGCATAATATGGCTAATAATATGAGTTAGATTGATAATACTAACAGTAGTGAGTATAGTAATTCTCGTTCTATCGATCATATAAGCATAAAATGGCTAATAATATGAGTTAGATTGATAATAATAACAGTAATAAGTATAGTAATTGTCGTTCTATCGATAATATAACCATAATATGGCTAATAATATGAGTTAGATTGATAATACTAAGAGTAGTGAGTATAGTAATTCTCGTTCTATCGATCATATAAGCATAATATGGCTAATAATATGAGTTAGATTGGTAATAATAAGAGTAATAAGTATAGTAATTGTCGTTCTATCGATCATATAAGCATAATATGGCTAATAATATGAGTTAGATTGATAATAATAAGAGTAGTGAGTATAGTAATTCTCGTTCTATCGATCATATAAGCATAATATGGCTAATAATATGAGTTAGATTGATAATACTAAGAGTAGTGAGTATAGTAATTCTCGTTCTATCGATCATATAAGCATAATGTGGCTAATAATATGAGTTGGGTTGATAAAAATAAGAATAATAAGTATAGTAATTGTCGTTCTATCGATCATATCTGCATAATATGGTTAATAATTTGAGTTAGATTGATAATAGTAAGTGTAATAAGTATAGTAACTGTAGTTCTATCGACCATATAAGCATAATATGGCTAATAATATGAGTCAGATTCATAGTAATAATAGTAATAAGTATAGTAATTGTCGTTCTATCGATCATTTAAGCATAATATGGCGAATAATATGAGTTGGGTTGATAAAAATAAGAATAATAAGTATAGTAATTGTCGTTCTATCGATCATATAAGCATAATATGGCTAATAATATGAGTTAGATTGGTAATAATCAGAGTAATAAGTATAGAAATTGTCGTTCTATCGATAATATAACCATAATATGGCTAATAATATGAGTTAGATTGATAATACTAAGAGTAGTGAGTATAGTAATTCTCGTTCTATCGATCATATAAGCATAATATGGCTAATAATATTAGTTAGATTGGTAATAATAAGAGTAATAAGTATAGTAATTGTCGTTCTATCGATCATATAAGCATAATATGGCTAATAATATGAGTTAGATTGATAATACTAAGAGTAGTGAGTATAGTAATTCTCGTTCTATCGATCATATAAGCATAATGTGACTAATAATATGAGTTAGATTGATAATAATAAGAGTAATAAGTATAGTAATTGTCGTTCTATCGATCATATCAGCATAATATGGGTAATATTATGAGCTGGATTGATAATAATAAGAGTAATGAGTATAGTAATTGTAGTTCTATCGATCATATAAGCATAATGTGGCTAATAATATGAGTTAGATTCATAATAATAAGAGTTATGAGGATAGTAATTGTCGTTCTATCGATCATTTAAGCATAATATGGCGAATAATATGAGTTGGGTTGATAAAAATAAGAATAGTAAGTATAGTAATTGTCGTTCTATCGAACATATAAGCATAATATGGCTAATAATATGAGTTAGATTGATAATACTAAGAGTAGCGAGTATAGTAATTGTCGTTCTATCGATCATATAAGCATAATATGGCTAATAATATGAGTTAGATTGATAATACTAACAGTAGTGAGTATAGTAATTCTCGTTCTATCGATCATATAAGCATAAAATGGCTAATAATATGAGTTAGATTGATAATAATAACAGTAATAAGTATAGTAATTGTCGTTCTATCGATAATATAACCATAATATGGCTAATAATATGAGTTAGATTGATAATACTAAGAGTAGTGAGTATAGTAATTCTCGTTCTATCGATCATATAAGCATAATATGGCTAATAATATGAGTTAGATTGGTAATAATAAGAGTAATAAGTATAGTAATTGTCGTTCTATCGATCATATAAGCATAATATGGCTAATAATATGAGTTAGATTGATAATAATAAGAGTAGTGAGTATAGTAATTCTCGTTCTATCGATCATATAAGCATAATATGGCTAATAATATGAGTTAGATTGATAATACTAAGAGTAGTGAGTATAGTAATTCTCGTTCTATCGATCATATAAGCATAATGTGGCTAATACTATGAGTTAGATTGATAATAATAAGAGTAATAAGTATAGTAATTGTCGTTCTATCGATCATATCAGCATAATATGGGTAATATTATGAGTTGGATTGATAATAATAAGAGTAATGAGTATAGTAATTGTAGTTCTATCGATCATATAAGCATAATGTGGCTAATAATATGAGTTAGATTCATAATAATAAGAGTAATGAGGATAGTAATTGTCATTCTATCGATCATTTAAGCATAATATGGCGAATAATATGAGTTGGGTTGATAAAAATAAGAATAATAAGTATAGTAATTGTCGTTCTATCGATCATATAAGCATAATATGGCTAATAATATGGGTTAGATTGATAATAATAAGAGTAATAAGTATAGTAATTGTAGTTCTATCGATCATATCTGCATAATATGGTTAATAATATGAGTTAGATTCATAACAATAAGAGTAATAAGTATAGTAATTGTAGTTCTATCGATCATATCTGCATAATATGGTTAATAATATGAGTTAGAATGATAATAATAAGAGTAATAAGTTTAGTAATTGTCGTTCTATCGATCATATCTGCATAATATGGTTAATAATATGATTTAGATTGATAATAGTGAGTGTAATAACTATAGTGAATGTCGTTCTATCGATCATATCAGCATAATATGGGTAATATTATGAGTTCGATTGATAATAATAAGAGTAATGAGTATAGTAATTGTAGTTCTATCGATCATATAAGCATAATGTGGCTAATAATATGAGTTAGATTCATAATAATAAGAGTAATGAGGATAGTAATTGTCGTTCTATCGATCATTTAAGCATAATATGGCGAATAATATGAGTTGGGTTGATAAAAATAAGAATAATAAGTATAGTAATTGTCGTTCTATCGATCATATAAGCATAATATGGCTAATAATAGGAGTTAGCTTGATAATACTAAGAGTAGCGAGTATAGTAATTCTCGTTCTATCGATCATATAAGCATAATATGGCTAATAATATGAGTTAGATTGATAATAATAAGAGTAATAAGTACAGTAATTGTCGTTCTATCGATCATATAAGCATAATATGGCTAATAATAGGAGTTAGATTGATAATACTAAGAGTAGCGAGTATAGTAATTCTCGTTCTATCGATCATATAAGCATAATATGGCTAATAATATGAGTTAGATTGATAATAATAAGAGTAATAAGTACAGTAATTGTCGTTCTATCGATCATATCTGCATAATATGGTTAATAATATGAGTTAGATTGATAATAATAAGAGTAATAAGTATAGTAATTGTCGTTCTATCGATCATATCTGCATAATATGGTTAATAATATGAGTTAGATTGATAATAGTAAGTGTAATAAGTATAGTAATTGTAGTTCTATCGATCATATAAGCATAATATGGCTAATAATATGAGTCAGATTCATAATAATAAGAGTAATAAGTATAGTAATTGTCGTTCTATCGATCATTTAAGCATAATATGGCGAATAATATGAGTTGGGTTGATAAAAATAAGAATAATAAGTATAGTAATTGTCGTTCTATCGATCATATAAGCATAATATGGCTAATAATATGAGTTAGATTGGTAATAATCAGAGTAATAAGTATAGTAATTGTCGTTCTATCGATCATATAAGCATAATATGGCTAATAATATGAGTTAGATTGATAATACTAAGAGTAGCGAGTATAGTAATTGTTGTTCTATCGATCATATAAGCATAATATGGCTAATAATATGAGTTAGATTGATAATACTAAGAGTAGTGAGTATAGTAATTCTCGTTCTATCGATCATATAAGCATAATGTGGCTAATAATATCAGTTAGATTGATAATAATAAGAGTAATAAGTATAGTAATTGTCGTTCTATCGATCATATCAGCATAATATGGGTAATATTATGAGTTGGATTGATAATAATAAGAGTAATGAGTATAGTAATTGTAGTTCTATCGATCATATAAGCATAGTGTGGCTAATAATATGAGTTAGATTCATAATAATAAGAGTAATGAGGATAGTAATTGTCGTTCTATCGATCATTTAAGCATAATATGGCGAATAATATGAGTTGGATTGATAATAAAATAATTTTCAGAAAAAAAATACACCGACTTCGAAATGCACTAAAAAGTATAAAATAATTTCTATTTCCTAATGAAGTAATTTCTATTTCTTTGAATCATACAATTACGTCACAGATATGAATTAAACCTATTTACTCGTTAGGCAGTATATTAAATACGTTTCAACCTTTTCGGAGGCGGCGCAAAATTAAAAGATTTTTTTGAACATGTCAACCTTTGGACAGCCGAACATAGGCAAAGCTTGTACAGCTATTTTTTTTTCGATGCATATAACTCGACAGCACGCCGCGAAGTAGGTGTTAATGCGTATAAAATGTAACTATGGTCTATCTAGCCCTTTGCGGACGGGACGGTTCGAAGTGAACCGTGGGGCCGAGCTCCTGCCGCGATAGTCATTAAAAATTGCCTGCGTATATTTCTGCCTAAACGCGGTTTTCGTTCATAGCATTCCAAGTCAAATTCTGGACATATTATATGTACATGTACAGATTTACGTGCATGAACACATGTACGCGTTTCTCGGCTCAATCAACTGTTTTCGCCAAACGCATATATGAGTTCTTCGGCCAATTTGATGATTTACGCAGAACGCATATATGCGGCGGTAGTCCGCAAAGGGCTATATTCATAGAGTATGCAACGGAAAGACTTGATCGCCGCATATACTATAAAGCTAGAGCCCATCTGTCGCAAATTTGGTAATTCCCGCGTCGTGGGCTCCGTTTATAGGTTCTTAGATCCATGGCTTCTACACGCGAACGAAGTCGATTCAATTTCATTTATATCAGAAACGTTGATCAAATGAAGATGCAGTCATTACATTTACGTATATTACCAGATATATCTATAATGGTTCGTATTCTTTCTCGGGATTTATTAATTTCCAATACGCCATACCACAATCAACTGGTTATTGGCAGCACCGTTTACTGAGGTATTTTTAATTTTGCGCCGCCTCCGAAAAAGTTGAAATGTATTTAATATACTGCCTAACGAGTAAATAGGTTTAATTCATATCTGTGACGTAATTGTATGATTCAAAGAAATAGAAATTACTTCATTAGGAAATAGAAATTATTTTATACTTTTTAGTGCATTTCGAAGTCGGTGTATTTTTTTTCTGAAAATTATTTTATTTCACGCTTTTTAGTGGAATGGGAAGAATTGTATAGGATACTGTGAGACAGTTCTTCCGGGCTTTTTTTGTCTGCGTAAATGCCATGAACATAATTAAGTAAAAGACAACATGGATATTTGTTTTTCAATTTTTTTTGCAACAATAATCCTTTGCAACTAAAAAATGAAAAAATTTTTGATAATCGTATCAATGGGGAGTTAGACTCCACAAGATGCGAAAGGCTTTGTTCCGATCGGACCACCCACCTAGGAAAAACCGCCGAACATGCATAGAAAAAATAATCCTTTGCAACTAAAAAATAAAAAAAATGTTTGTTAGAACGGTAGGGAGACTGTACCAAGCAATGGGAATAATACACCAACGTCAACGTGAACTCATCTTGCTGCATAAGTTGCGTGTCAAAGCGGCAAAGCTTAGTTAGTGTTTTGGTACAGTGCATTGTAATTGCCCTTTCTTGTCTTTCCCGTGCATAGCACGGGGCGTTCCACTAATAATAATAACAATAGTTATTTGCTAATATCACGAAAACTAAAGTTTTCCGTCAATTATGCATAAGGAAAAACTCGTTTAGAATCATGCTACTAATAACGTATTAGAAGGACATAAAAATCGTTCGAAGTTGGCTTCAAAAGTTAACAACAATTTCTGTAATATCTCGAAAACAAAAGTTTTCTGTCAATTTTGCAAGAGGAAAAAGTTGTCCAGAACCACGCCCCTAACAACATATTCAAAGGACATTAAAATCGTTCGAAGTTGATTTCAAAAGTTAATAACAATTTTTTTCGCTAATATCTCGAAAACTAAACATTTCCGCGAAATTTTTATATGAACAAAATTGTACAGAATCATGTCCGCGATAAGATATTGAAAGCGCACTAAAATCGAGAAAAGTTTATTTTAAAAGTTGCCGGTTTTTCTGCAATAACAACACTTTGCAATTAAAAAATGAAAAATTTTTTGATTATGGTACCAATGGGGAGTCTGAACCCACCAGATGCAAAAGGCTTCATTCCGATCGGTCAATCCAGTTAGGCGTAATCGGTGAACATATATAGAAAAAGAAAAAAGTTGCCGGTTGTTTTGCAATAACAACACTTTGCAATTAAAAAATGAAAAATTCTTTGATAATAGTACCAATAGGGAGTCAGCACCTACCAGATGCAAAAGGCTTCATTCCGATCGGTCAATCCAGTTAGGCGTAATCGGTGAACATATATAGAAAAAGAAAAAAGTTGCCGGTTGTTTTGCAATAACAACACTTTGCAATTAAAAAATGAAAAATTCTTTGATAATAGTACCAATAGGGAGTCAGCACCTACCATATGCAAAAGGTTTCATTCCGATCGGTCCATCCAGCTAGGCGCAATGCGCGAACATACATAGAAACAAGAAAAATGTTGCCGGTTTTTTTGCAATAACAACACTTTGCAATTAAAAAATGAAAAATTTTTTGATAATGGTACCAATGGGGAGTCAGCACCTTCCATATGCAAAAGGTTTCATTCCGATCGGTCCACCCAGTTAGGCGTAATCGGCGAACATACATAGAAAAAAAAAAAAAAAAAAAAAAAAAAAAAAAAAAAAAATATACTGATCGAATTGAGTAACCTCCTCCTTTTTCGAAGTCGGTTAAAAATAAGAATAGTAAGTATAGTAATTGTCGTTCTATCGATCATATAAGCATAATATGGCTAATAATATGAGTTAGATTGATAATACTAAGACTAGCGAGTATAGTGATTGTTGTTCTATCGATCATATAAGCATAATATGGCTAATAATATGAGTTACATTGATAATACTAAGAGTAGTGAGTATAGTAATTCTCGTTCTATCGTTCATATAAGCATAATGTGGCTAATAATATGAGTTAGATTGATAATAATAACATTAATAAGTACAGTAATTGTCGTTCTATCGATAATATAACCATAATATGGCTAATAATATGAGTTAGATTGATAATACTAAGAGTAGTGAGTATAGTAATTCTCGTTCTATCGATCATATAAGCATAATGTGGCTAATAATATGAGTTAGATTCATAATAATAAGAGTAATGAGGATAGTAATTGTCGTTCTATCGATCATTTAAGCATAATATGGCGAATAATATGAGTTGGGTTGATAAAAATAAGAATAATAAGTATAGTAATTGTCGTTCTATCGATCATATAAGCATAATATGGCTAATAATATGAGTTAGATTGATAATACTAGGAGTAGCGAGTATAGAAATTGTCGTTCTATCGATCATATAAGCATAATATGGCTAATAATATGAGTTAGATTGATAATACTAAGAGTAGTGAGTATAGTAATTCTCGTTCTATCGATCATATAAGCATAATGTGGCTAATAATATGAGTTAGATTGATAATAATAACAGTAATAAGTATAGTAATTGTCGTTCTATCGATAATATAACCATAATATGGCTAATAATATGAGTTAGATTGATAATACTAAGAGTAGTGAGTATAGTAATTCTCGTTCTATCGATCATATAAGCATAATATGGCTAATAATATGAGTTAGATTGATAATACTAAGAGTAGTGAGTATAGTAATTGTCGTTCTATCGATCATATAAGCATAATATGACAAATAATATGAGTTAGATTGATAATAGTAAGTGTAATAAGTATAGTAAATGTCGTGCTATCGATCATATCTGCATAATATGGTTAATAATATGAGTTAGATTGATAATACTAAGAGTAGTGAGTATAGTAATTCTCGTTCTATCGATCATATAAGCATAATGTGGCTAATAATATGAGTTAGATTGATAATAATAACAGTAATAAGTATAGTAATTGTCGTTCTATCGATAATATAACCATAATATGGCTAATAATATGAGTTAGATTGATAATACTAAGAGTAGTGAGTATAGTAATTCTCGTTCTATCGATCATATAAGCATAATATGGCTAATAATATGAGTTAGATTCATAATAATAAGAGTAATGAGGATAGTAATTGTCGTTCTATCGATCATTTAAGCATAATATGGCGAATAATATGAGTTGGGTTGATAAAAATAAGAATAATAAGTATAGTAATTGTCGTTCTATCGATCATATAAGCATAATATGGCTAATAATAGGAGTTAGATTGATAATACTAAGAGTAGCGAGTATAGTAATTCTCGTTCTATCGATCATATAAGCATAATATGGCTAATAATATGAGTTAGATTGATAATAATAAGAGTAATAAGTACAGTAATTGTCGTTCTATCGATCATATAAGCATAATATGGATAATAATAGGAGTTAGATTGATAATACTAAGAGTAGCGAGTATAGTAATTCTCGTTCTATCGATCATATAAGCATAATCTGGCTAATAATATGAGTTAGATTGATAATACTAAGAGTAGCGAGTATAGTAATTGTCGTTCTATCGATCATATAAGCATAATATGGCTAATAATATGAGTTAGATTGATAATACTAAGAGTAGTGAGTATAGTAATTCTCGTTCTATCGATCATATAAGCATAATGTGGCTAATGATATGAGTTAGATTGATAATAATAACAGTAATAAGTACAGTAATTGTCGTTCTATCGATAATATAACCATAATATGGCTAATAATATGAGTTAGATTGATAATACTAAGAGTAGTGAGTATAGTAATTGTCGTTCTATCGATCATATAAGCATAATATGACAAATAATATGAGTTAGATTGATAATAGTAAGTGTAATAAGTATAGTAAATGTCGTGCTATCGATCATATCTGCATAATATGGTTAATAATATGAGTTAGATTGATAATACTAAGAGTAGTGAGTATAGTAATTCTCGTTCTATCGATCATATAAGCATAATGTGGCTAATAATATGAGTTAGATTGATAATAATAACAGTAATAAGTATAGTAATTGTCGTTCTATCGATAATATAACCATAATATGGCTAATAATATGAGTTAGATTCATAATACTAAGAGTAGTGAGTATAGTAATTCTCGTTCTATCGATCATATAAGCATAATATGGCTAATAATATGAGTTAGATTCATAATAATAAGAGTAATGAGGATAGTAATTGTCGTTCTATCGATCATTTAAGCATAATATGGCGAATAATATGAGTTGGGTTGATAAAAATAAGAATAATAAGTATAGTAATTGTCGTTCTATCGATCATATAAGCATAATATGGCTAATAATAGGAGTTAGATTGATAATACTAAGAGTAGCGAGTATAGTAATTCTCGTTCTATCGATCATATAAGCATAATATGGCTAATAATATGAGTTAGATTGATAATAATAAGAGTAATAAGTACAGTAATTGTCGTTCTATCGATCATATAAGCATAATATGGCTAATAATAGGAGTTAGATTGATAATACTAAGAGTAGCGAGTATAGTAATTCTCGTTCTATCGATCATATAAGCATAATATGGCTAATAATATGAGTTAGATTGATAATACTAAGAGTAGCGAGTATAGTAATTGTCGTTCTATCGATCATATAAGCATAATATGGCTAATAATATGAGTTAGATTGATAATACTAAGAGTAGTGAGTATAGTAATTCTCGTTCTATCGATCATATAAGCATAATGTGGCTAATGATATGAGTTAGATTGATAATAATAACAGTAATAAGTACAGTAATTGTCGTTCTATCGATAATATAACCATAATATGGCTAATAATATGAGTTAGATTGATAATACTAAGAGTAGCGAGTATAGTAATTGTTGTTCTATCGATCATATAAGCATAATATGGCTAATAATATGAGTTAGATTGATAATACTAAGAGTAGTGAGTATAGTAATTCTCGTTCTATCGATCATATAAGCATAATGTGGCTAATAATATCAGTTAGATTGATAATAATAAGAGTAATAAGTATAGTAATTGTCGTTCTATCGATCATATCAGCATAATATGGGTAATATTATGAGTTGGATTGATAATAATAAGAGTAATGAGTATAGTAATTGTAGTTCTATCGATCATATAAGCATAGTGTGGCTAATAATATGAGTTAGATTCATAATAATAAGAGTAATGAGGATAGTAATTGTCGTTCTATCGATCATTTAAGCATAATATGGCGAATAATATGAGTTGGGTTGATAAAAATAACATTAAGAAGTACAGTAATTGTCGTTCTATCGATAATATAACCATAATATGGCTAATAATATGAGTTAGATTGATAATACTAAGAGTAGTGAGTATAGTAATTCTCGTTCTATCGATCATATAAGCATAATGTGGCTAATAATATGAGTTAGATTCATAATAATAAGAGTAATGAGGATAGTAATTGTCGTTCTATCGATCATTTAAGCATAATATGGCGAATAATATGAGTTGGGTTGATAAAAATAAGAATAATAAGTATAGTAATTGTCGTTCTATCGATCATATAAGCATAATATGGCTAATAATATGAGTTAGATTGATAATACTAAGAGTAGCGAGTATAGTAATTGTCGTTCTATCGATCATATAAGCATAATATGGCTAATAATATGAGTTAGATTGATAATACTAAGAGTAGTGAGTATAGTAATTCTCGTTCTATCGATCATATAAGCATAATGTGGCTAATAATATGAGTTAGATTGATAATAATAACAGTAATAAGTATAGTAATTGTCGTTCTATCGATAATATAACCATAATATGGCTAATAATATGAGTTAGATTGATAATACTAAGAGTAGTGAGTATAGTAATTCTCGTTCTATCGATCATATAAGCATAATATGGCTAATAATATGAGTTAGATTGATAATACTAAGAGTAGTGAGTATAGTAATTGTCGTTCTATCGATCATATAAGCATAATATGACAAATAATATGAGTTAGATTGATAATAGTAAGTGTAATAAGTATAGTAAATGTCGTGCTATCGATCATATCTGCATAATATGGTTAATAATATGAGTTAGATTGATAATACTAAGAGTAGTGAGTATAGTAATTCTCGTTCTATCGATCATATAAGCATAATGTGGCTAATAATATGAGTTAGATTGATAATAATAACAGTAATAAGTATAGTAATTGTCGTTCTATCGATAATATAACCATAATATGGCTAATAATATGAGTTAGATTGATAATACTAAGAGTAGTGAGTATAGTAATTCTCGTTCTATCGATCATATAAGCATAATATGGCTAATAATATGAGTTAGATTCATAATAATAAGAGTAATGAGGATAGTAATTGTCGTTCTATCGATCATGTAAGCATAATATGGCGAATAATATGAGTTGGGTTGATAAAAATAAGAATAATAAGTATAGTAATTGTCGTTCTATCGATCATATAAGCATAATATGGCTAATAATAGGAGTTAGATTGATAATACTAAGAGTAGCGAGTATAGTAATTCTCGTTCTATCGATCATATAAGCATAATATGGCTAATAATATGAGTTAGATTGATAATAATAAGAATAATAAGTATAGTAATTGTCGTTCTATCGATCATATAAGCATAATATGGCTAATAATATGAGTTAGATTGATAATACTAAGAGTAGCGAGTATAGTAATTCTCGTTCTATCGATCATATAAGCATAATATGGCTAATAATATGAGTTAGATTGATAATAATAAGAGTAATAAGTACAGTAATTGTCGTTCTATCGATCATATCTGCATAATATGGTTAATAATATGAGTTAGATTGATAATAATAAGAGTAATAAGTATAGTAATTGTCGTTCTATCGATCATATCTGCATAATATGGTTAATAATATGAGTTAGATTGATAATAGTAAGTGTAATAAGTATAGTAATTGTAGTTCTATCGATCATATAAGCATAATATGGCTAATAATATGAGTCAGATTCATAATAATAAGAGTAATAAGTATAGTAATTGTCGTTCTATCGATCATTTAAGCATAATATGGCGAATAATATGAGTTGGGTTGATAAAAATAAGAATAATAAGTATAGTAATTGTCGTTCTATCGATCATATAAGCATAATATGGCTAATAATATGAGTTAGATTGGTAATAATCAGAGTAATAAGTATAGTAATTGTCGTTCTATCGATCATATAAGCATAATATGGCTAATAATATGAGTTAGATTGATAATACTAAGAGTAGTGAGTATAGTAATTGTCGTTCTATCGATCATATAAGCATAATGTGGCTAATAATATGAGTTAGAGTGATAATACTAAGAGTAGTGAGTATAGTAATTCTCATTCTATCGATCATATAAGCATAATATGGCTAATAATATGAGTTAGATTGATAATAATAACAGTAATAAGTACAGTTATTGTAGTTCTATCGATAATATAAGCATAATATGGCTAATAATATGAGTTAGATTGATAATACTAAGAGTAGTGAGTATAGTAATTGTCGTTCTATCGATCATATAAGCATAATGTGGCTAATAATATGAGTTAGATTGATAATAATAAGAGTAATGAGTATAGTAATTGTAGTTCTATCGATCATATAAGCATAATGTGGCTAATAATATGAATTGGATTCATAATAATAAGAGTAATGAGGATAGTAATTGTCGTTCTATCGATCATTTAAGCATAATATGGCGAATAATATGAGTTGGGTTGATAAAAATAAGAATAATAAGTATAGTAATTGTCGTTCTATCGATCATATAAGCATAATATGGCTAATAATATGAGTTAGATTGATAATACGAAGACTAGCGAGTATAGTGATTGTTGTTCTATCGATCATATAAGCATAATATGGCTAATAATATGAGTTAGATTGATAATACTAAGAGTAGTGAGTATAGTAATTCTCGTTCTGTCGATCATATAAGCATAATGTGGCTAATAATATGAGTTAGATTGATAATAATAACAGTAATAAGTATAGTAATTGTCGTTCTATCGATAATATAACCATAATATGGCTAATAATATGAGTTAGATTGATAATACTAAGAGTAGTGAGTATAGTAATTCTCGTTCTATCGATCATATAAGCATAATATGGCTAATAATATGAGTTAGATTCATAATAATAAGAGTAATGAGGATAGTAATTGTCGTTCTATCGATCATTTAAGCATAATATGGCGAATAATATGACTTGGGTTGATAAAAATAAGAATAATAAGTATAGTAATTGTCGTTCTATCGATCATATAAGTATAATATGGCTAATATTATGAGTTAGATTGATAATACTAAGAGTAGCGAGTATAGTAATTGTCGTTCTATCGATCATATAAGCATAATATGGCTAATAATATGAGTTAGATTGATAATACTAAGAGTAGTGAGTATAGTAATTCTCGTTCTATCGATCATATAAGCATAATGTGGCTAATAATATGAGTTAGATTGATAATAATAACAGTAATAAGTATAGTAATTGTCGTTCTATCGATAATATAACCATAATATGGCTAATAATATGAGTTAGATTGATAATACTAAGAGTAGTGAGTATAGTAATTCTCGTTCTATCGATCATATAAGCATAATATGGCTAATAATATGAGTTAGATTGATAATACTAAGAGTAGTGAGTATAGTAATTGTCGTTCTATCGATCATATAAGCATAATATGACAAATAATATGAGTTAGATTGATAATAGTAAGTGTAATAAGTATAGTAAATGTCGTGCTATCGATCATATCTGCATAATATGGTTAATAATATGAGTTAGATTGATAATACTAAGAGTAGTGAGTATAGTAATTCTCGTTCTATCGATCATATAAGCATAATGTGGCTAATAATATGAGTTAGATTGATAATAATAACAGTAATAAGTATAGTAATTGTCGTTCTATCGATAATATAACCATAATATGGCTAATAATATGAGTTAGATTGATAATACTAAGAGTAGTGAGTATAGTAATTCTCGTTCTATCGATCATATAAGCATAATATGGCTAATAATATGAGTTAGATGCATAATAATAAGAGTAATGAGGATAGTAATTCTCGTTCTATCGATCATATAAGCATAATGTGGCTAATAATATGAGTCAGATTGATAATAATAACAGTAATAAGTATAGTAATTGTCGTTCTATCGATAATATAACCATAATATGGCTAATAATATGAGTTAGATTGATAATACTAAGAGTAGTGAGTATAGTAATTCTCGTTCTATCGATCATATAAGCATAATATGGCTAATAATATGAGTTAGATTGGTAATAATCAGAGTAATAAGTATAGTAATTCTCATTCTATCGATCATATAAGCATAATATGGCTAATAATATGAGTTAGATTGATAATAATAACAGTAATAAGTACAGTTATTGTAGTTCTATCGATAATATAAGCATAATATGGCTAATAATATGAGTTAGATTGATAATACTAAGAGTAGCGAGTATAGTAATTGTCGTTCTATCGATCATATAAGCATAATATGGCTAATAATATGAGTTAGATTGATAATACTAAGAGTAGTGAGTATAGTAATTCTCGTTCTATCGATCATATAAGCATAATGTGGCTAATAATATGAGTTAGATTGATAATAATAACAGTAATAAGTATAGTAATTGTCGTTCTATCGATAATATAACCATAATATGGCTAATAATATGAGTTAGATTGATAATACTAAGAGTAGTGAGTATAGTAATTCTCGTTCTATCGATCATATAAGCATAATATGGCTAATAATATGAGTTAGATTGATAATACTAAGAGTAGTGAGTATAGTAATTGTCGTTCTATCGATCATATAAGCATAATATGACAAATAATATGAGTTAGATTGATAATAGTAAGTGTAATAAGTATAGTAAATGTCGTGCTATCGATCATATCTGCATAATATGGTTAATAATATGAGTTAGATTGATAATACTAAGAGTAGTGAGTATAGTAATTCTCGTTCTATCGATCATATAAGCATAATGTGGCTAATAATAAGAGTTAGATTGATAATAATAACAGTAATAAGTATAGTAATTGTCGTTCTATCGATAATATAACCATAATATGGCTAATAATATGAGTTAGATTGATAATACTAAGAGTAGTGAGTATAGTAATTCTCGCTCTATCGATCATATAAGCATAATATGGCTAATAATATGAGTTAGATTCATAATAATAAGAGTAATGAGGATAGTAATTGTCGTTCTATCGATCATTTAAGCATAATATGGCGAATAATATGAGTTGGGTTGATAAAAATAAGAATAATAAGTATAGTAATTGTCGTTCTATCGATCATATAAGCATAATATGGCTAATAATAGGAGTTAGATTGATAATACTAAGAGTAGCGAGTATAGTAATTCTCGTTCTATCGATCATATAAGCATAATATGGCTAATAATATGAGTTAGATTGATAATAATAAGAGTAATAAGTACAGTAATTGTCGTTCTATCGATCATATAAGCATAATATGTCTAATAATAGGAGTTAGATTGATAATACTAAGAGTAGCGAGTATAGTAATTCTCGTTCTATCGATCATATAAGCATAATATGGCTACTAATATGAGTTAGATTGATAATACTAAGAGTAGCGAGTATAGTAATTGTCGTTCTATCGATCATATAAGCATAATATGGCTAATAATATGAGTTAGATTGATAATACTAAGAGTAGTGAGTATAGTAATTCTCGTTCTATCGATCATATAAGCATAATGTGGCTAATGATATGAGTTAGATTGATAATAATAACAGTAATAAGTACAGTAATTGTCGTTCTATCGATAATATAACCATAATATGGCTAATAATATGAGTTAGATTGATAATACTAAGAGTAGCGAGTATAGTAATTGTTGTTCTATCGATCATATAAGCATAATATGGCTAATAATATGAGTTAGATTGATAATACTAAGAGTAGTGAGTATAGTAATTCTCGTTCTATCGATCATATAAGCATAATGTGGCTAATAATATCAGTTAGATTGATAATAATAAGAGTAATAAGTATAGTAATTGTCGTTCTATCGATCATATCAGCATAATATGGGTAATATTATGAGTTGGATTGATAATAATAAGAGTAATGAGTATAGTAATTGTAGTTCTATCGATCATATAAGCATAGTGTGGCTAATAATATGAGTTAGATTCATAATAATAAGAGTAATGAGGATAGTAATTGTCGTTCTATCGATCATTTAAGCATAATATGGCGAATAATATGAGTTGGGTTGATAAAAATAAGAATAATAAGTATAGTAATTGTCGTTCTATCGATCATATAAGCATAATATGGCTAATAATATGAGTTAGATTGGTAATAATAAGAGTAATAAGTATAGTAATTGTCGTTCTATCGATCATATAAGCATAATATGGCTAATAATATGAGTTAGATTGATAATACTAAGAGTAGTGAGTATAGTAATTCTCGTTCTATCGTTCATATAAGCATAATGTGGCTAATAATATGAGTTAGATTGATAATAATAACATTAATAAGTACAGTAATTGTATTTCTATCGATAATATAACCATAATATGGCTAATAATATGAGTTAGATTGATAATACTAAGAGTAGTGAGTATAGTAATTCTCGTTCTATCGATCATATAAGCATAATATGGCTAATAATATGAGTTAGATTGATAATAATAAGAGTAATGAGTATAGTAATTGTAGTTCTATCGATCATTTAAGCATAATATGGCTAATAATATGAGTTAGATTGATAATAATAACAGTAATAAGTATAGTAATTGTCGTTCTATCGATAATATAACCATAATATGGCTAATAATATGAGTTAGATTGATAATACTAAGAGTAGTGAGTATAGTAATTCTCGTTCTATCGATCATATAAGCATAATGTGGCTAATAATATGAGTTAGATTGATAATAATAAGAGTAATAAGTACAGTAATTGTCGTTCTATCGATCATATAAGCATAATATGGCTAATAATATGAGTTAGAGTGATAATACTAAGAGTAGTGAGTATAGTAATTCTCGTTCTATCGATCATATAAGCATAATATGGCTAATAATATGAGTTAGATTGATAATAATAAGAGTAATAAGTACAGTAATTGTCGTTCTATCGATCATATCTGCATAATATGGTTAATAATATGAGTTAGATTGATAATAATAAGAGTAATAAGTATAGTAATTGTCGTTCTATCGATCATATCTGCATAATATGGTTAATAATATGAGTTAGATTGATAATAGTAAGTGTAATAAGTATAGTAATTGTAGTTCTATCGATCATATAAGCATAATATGGCTAATAATATGAGTCAGATTCATAATAATAAGAGTAATAAGTATAGTAATTGTCGTTCTATCGATCATTTAAGCATAATATGGCGAATAATATGAGTTGGGTTGATAAAAATAAGAATAATAAGTATAGTAATTGTCGTTCTATCGATCATATAAGCATAATATGGCTAATAATATGAGTTAGATTGGTAATAATCAGAGTAAAAAGTATAGTAATTGTCGTTCTATCGATCATATAAGCATAATATGGCTAATAATATGAGTTAGATTGATAATACTAAGAGTAGTGAGTATAGTAATTGTCGTTCTATCGATCATATAAGCATAATGTGGCTAATAATATGAGTTAGAGTGATAATACTAAGAGTAGTGAGTATAGTAATTCTCATTCTATCGATCATATAAGCATAATATGGCTAATAATATGAGTTAGATTGATAATAATAACAGTAATAAGTACAGTTATTGTAGTTCTATCGATAATATAAGCATAATATGGCTAATAATATGAGTTAGATTGATAATACTAAGAGTAGTGAGTATAGTAATTGTCGTTCTATCGATCATATAAGCATAATGTGGCTAATAATATGAGTTAGATTGATAATAATAAGAGTAATGAGTATAGTAATTGTAGTTCTATCGATCATATAAGCATAATGTGGCTAATAATATGAATTGGATTCATAATAATAAGAGTAATGAGGATAGTAATTGTCGTTCTATCGATCATTTAAGCATAATATGGCGAATAATATGAGTTGGGTTGATAAAAATAAGAATAATAAGTATAGTAATTGTCGTTCTATCGATCATATAAGCATAATATGGCTAATAATATGAGTTAGATTGATAATACGAAGACTAGCGAGTATAGTGATTGTTGTTCTATCGATCATATAAGCATAATATGGCTAATAATATGAGTTAGATTGATAATACTAAGAGTAGTGAGTATAGTAATTCTCGTTCTATCGATCATATAAGCATAATGTGGCTAATAATATGAGTTAGATTGATAATAATAACAGTAATAAGTATAGTAATTGTCGTTCTATCGATAATATAACCATAATATGGCTAATAATATGAGTTAGATTGATAATACTAAGAGTAGTGAGTATAGTAATTCTCGTTCTATCGATCATATAAGCATAATATGGCTAATAATATGAGTTAGATTCATAATAATAAGAGTAATGAGGATAGTAATTGTCGTTCTATCGATCATTTAAGCATAATATGGCGAATAATATGACTTGGGTTGATAAAAATAAGAATAATAAGTATAGTAATTGTCGTTCTATCGATCATATAAGCATAATATGGCTAATATTATGAGTTAGATTGATAATACTAAGAGTAGCGAGTATAGTAATTGTCGTTCTATCGATCATATAAGCATAATATGGCTAATAATATGAGTTAGATTGATAATACTAAGAGTAGTGAGTATAGTAATTCTCGTTCTATCGATCATATAAGCATAATGTGGCTAATAATATGAGTTAGATTGATAATAATAACAGTAATAAGTATAGTAATTGTCGTTCTATCGATAATATAACCATAATATGGCTAATAATATGAGTTAGATTGATAATACTAAGAGTAGTGAGTATAGTAATTCTCGTTCTATCGATCATATAAGCATAATATGGCTAATAATATGAGTTAGATTGATAATACTAAGAGTAGTGAGTATAGTAATTGTCGTTCTATCGATCATATAAGCATAATATGACAAATAATATGAGTTAGATTGATAATAGTAAGTGTAATAAGTATAGTAAATGTCGTGCTATCGATCATATCTGCATAATATGGTTAATAATATGAGTTAGATTGATAATACTAAGAGTAGTGAGTATAGTAATTCTCGTTCTATCGATCATATAAGCATAATGTGGCTAATAATATGAGTTAGATTGATAATAATAACAGTAATAAGTATAGTAATTGTCGTTCTATCGATAATATAACCATAATATGGCTAATAATATGAGTTAGATTGATAATACTAAGAGTAGTGAGTATAGTAATTCTCGTTCTATCGATCATATAAGCATAATATGGCTAATAATATGAGTTAGATGCATAATAATAAGAGTAATGAGGATAGTAATTGTCGTTCTATCGATCATATAAGCATAATATGGCTAATAATATGAGTTAGATTGATAATACTAAGAGTAGCGAGTATAGTAATTGTCGTTCTATCGATCATATAAGCATAATATGGCTAATAATATGAGTTAGATTGATAATACTAAGAGTAGTGAGTATAGTAATTCTCGTTCTATCGATCATATAAGCATAATGTGGCTAATAATATGAGTCAGATTGATAATAATAACAGTAATAAGTATAGTAATTGTCGTTCTATCGATAATATAACCATAATATGGCTAATAATATGAGTTAGATTGATAATACTAAGAGTAGTGAGTATAGTAATTCTCGTTCTATCGATCATATAAGCATAATATGGCTAATAATATGAGTTAGATTGATAATACTAAGAGTAGTGAGTATAGTAATTCTCGTTCTATCGATCATATAAGCATAATATGGCTAATAATATGAGTTAGATTCATAATAATAAGAGTAATGAGGATAGTAATTGTCGTTCTATCGATCATTTAAGCATAATATGGCGAATAATATGAGTTGGGTTGATAAAAATAAGAATAATAAGTATAGTAATTGTCGTTCTATCGATCATATAAGCATAATATGGCTAATAATAGGAGTTAGATTGATAATACTAAGAGTAGCGAGTATAGTAATTCTCGTTCTATCGATCATATAAGCATAATATGGCTAATAATATGAGTTAGATTGATAATAATAAGAGTAATAAGTACAGTAATTGTCGTTCTATCGATCATATAAGCATAATATGGATAATAATAGGAGTTAGATTGATAATACTAAGAGTAGCGAGTATAGTAATTCTCGTTCTATCGATCATATAAGCATAATCTGGCTAATAATATGAGTTAGATTGATAATACTAAGAGTAGCGAGTATAGTAATTGTCGTTCTATCGATCATATAAGCATAATATGGCTAATAATATGAGTTAGATTGATAATACTAAGAGTAGTGAGTATAGTAATTCTCGTTCTATCGATCATATAAGCATAATGTGGCTAATGATATGAGTTAGATTGATAATAATAACAGTAATAAGTACAGTAATTGTCGTTCTATCGATAATATAACCATAATATGGCTAATAATATGAGTTAGATTGATAATACTAAGAGTAGTGAGTATAGTAATTGTCGTTCTATCGATCATATAAGCATAATATGACAAATAATATGAGTTAGATTGATAATAGTAAGTGTAATAAGTATAGTAAATGTCGTGCTATCGATCATATCTGCATAATATGGTTAATAATATGAGTTAGATTGATAATACTAAGAGTAGTGAGTATAGTAATTCTCGTTCTATCGATCATATAAGCATAATGTGGCTAATAATATGAGTTAGATTGATAATAATAACAGTAATAAGTATAGTAATTGTCGTTCTATCGATAATATAACCATAATATGGCTAATAATATGAGTTAGATTCATAATACTAAGAGTAGTGAGTATAGTAATTCTCGTTCTATCGATCATATAAGCATAATATGGCTAATAATATGAGTTAGATTCATAATAATAAGAGTAATGAGGATAGTAATTGTCGTTCTATCGATCATTTAAGCATAATATGGCGAATAATATGAGTTGGGTTGATAAAAATAAGAATAATAAGTATAGTAATTGTCGTTCTATCGATCATATAAGCATAATATGGCTAATAATAGGAGTTAGATTGATAATACTAAGAGTAGCGAGTATAGTAATTCTCGTTCTATCGATCATATAAGCATAATATGGCTAATAATATGAGTTAGATTGATAATAATAAGAGTAATAAGTACAGTAATTGTCGTTCTATCGATCATATAAGCATAATATGGCTAATAATAGGAGTTAGATTGATAATACTAAGAGTAGCGAGTATAGTAATTCTCGTTCTATCGATCATATAAGCATAATATGGCTAATAATATGAGTTAGATTGATAATACTAAGAGTAGCGAGTATAGTAATTGTCGTTCTATCGATCATATAAGCATAATATGGCTAATAATATGAGTTAGATTGATAATACTAAGAGTAGTGAGTATAGTAATTCTCGTTCTATCGATCATATAAGCATAATGTGGCTAATGATATGAGTTAGATTGATAATAATAACAGTAATAAGTACAGTAATTGTCGTTCTATCGATAATATAACCATAATATGGCTAATAATATGAGTTAGATTGATAATACTAAGAGTAGCGAGTATAGTAATTGTTGTTCTATCGATCATATAAGCATAATATGGCTAATAATATGAGTTAGATTGATAATACTAAGAGTAGTGAGTATAGTAATTCTCGTTCTATCGATCATATAAGCATAATGTGGCTAATAATATCAGTTAGATTGATAATAATAAGAGTAATAAGTATAGTAATTGTCGTTCTATCGATCATATCAGCATAATATGGGTAATATTATGAGTTGGATTGATAATAATAAGAGTAATGAGTATAGTAATTGTAGTTCTATCGATCATATAAGCATAGTGTGGCTAATAATATGAGTTAGATTCATAATAATAAGAGTAATGAGGATAGTAATTGTCGTTCTATCGATCATTTAAGCATAATATGGCGAATAATATGAGTTGGGTTGATAAAAATAAGAATAATAAGTATAGTAATTGTCGTTCTATCGATCATATAAGCATAATATGGCTAATAATATGAGTTAGATTGGTAATAATAAGAGTAATAAGTATAGTAATTGTCGTTCTATCGATCATATAAGCATAATATGGCTAATAATATGAGTTAGATTGATAATACTAAGAGTAGTGAGTATAGTAATTCTCGTTCTATCGTTCATATAAGCATAATGTGGCTAATAATATGAGTTAGATTGATAATAATAACATTAATAAGTACAGTAATTGTATTTCTATCGATAATATAACCATAATATGGCTAATAATATGAGTTAGATTGATAATACTAAGAGTAGTGAGTATAGTAATTCTCGTTCTATCGATCATATAAGCATAATATGGCTAATAATATGAGTTAGATTGATAATAATAAGAGTAATGAGTATAGTAATTGTAGTTCTATCGATCATTTAAGCATAATATGGCTAATAATATGAGTTAGATTGATAATAATAACAGTAATAAGTATAGTAATTGTCGTTCTATCGATAATATAACCATAATATGGAAAATAATATGAGTTAGATTGATAATAATAAGAGTAATGAGTATAGTAATTGTAGTTCTATCGATCATATAAGCATAATGTGGCTAATAATATGAATTGGATTCATAATAATAAGAGTAATGAGGATAGTAATTGTCGTTCTATCGATCATTTAAGCATAATATGGCGAATAATATGAGTTGGGTTGATAAAAATAAGAATAGTAAGTATAGTAATTGTCGTTCTATCGATCATATAAGCATAATATGGCTAATAATATGAGTTAGATTGATAATACTAAGACTAGCGAGTATAGTGATTTTTGTTCTATCGATCATATAAGCATAATATGGCTAATAATATGAGTTAGATTGATAATACTAAGAGTAGTGAGTATAGTAATTCTCGTTCTATCGTTCATATAAGCATAATGTGGCTAATAATATGAGTTAGATTGATAATAATAACATTAAGAAGTACAGTAATTGTCGTTCTATCGATAATATAACCATAATATGGCTAATAATATGAGTTAGATTGATAATACTAAGAGTAGTGAGTATAGTAATTCTCGTTCTATCGATCATATAAGCATAATGTGGCTAATAATATGAGTTAGATTCATAATAATAAGAGTAATGAGGATAGTAATTGTCGTTCTATCGATCATTTAAGCATAATATGGCGAATAATATGAGTTGGGTTGATAAAAATAAGAATAATAAGTATAGTAATTGTCGTTCTATCGATCATATAAGCATAATATGGCTAATAATATGAGTTAGATTGATAATACTAAGAGTAGCGAGTATAGTAATTGTCGTTCTATCGATCATATAAGCATAATATGGCTAATAATATGAGTTAGATTGATAATACTAAGAGTAGTGAGTATAGTAATTCTCGTTCTATCGATCATATAAGCATAATGTGGCTAATAATATGAGTTAGATTGATAATAATAACAGTAATAAGTATAGTAATTGTCGTTCTATCGATAATATAACCATAATATGGCTAATAATATGAGTTAGATTGATAATACTAAGAGTAGTGAGTATAGTAATTCTCGTTCTATCGATCATATAAGCATAATATGGCTAATAATATGAGTTAGATTGATAATACTAAGAGTAGTGAGTATAGTAATTGTCGTTCTATCGATCATATAAGCATAATATGACAAATAATATGAGTTAGATTGATAATAGTAAGTGTAATAAGTATAGTAAATGTCGTGCTATCGATCATATCTGCATAATATGGTTAATAATATGAGTTAGATTGATAATACTAAGAGTAGTGAGTATAGTAATTCTCGTTCTATCGATCATATAAGCATAATGTGGCTAATAATATGAGTTAGATTGATAATAATAACAGTAATAAGTATAGTAATTGTCGTTCTATCGATAATATAACCATAATATGGCTAATAATATGAGTTAGATTGATAATACTAAGAGTAGTGAGTATAGTAATTCTCGTTCTATCGATCATATAAGCATAATATGGCTAATAATATGAGTTAGATTCATAATAATAAGAGTAATGAGGATAGTAATTGTCGTTCTATCGATCATGTAAGCATAATATGGCGAATAATATGAGTTGGGTTGATAAAAATAAGAATAATAAGTATAGTAATTGTCGTTCTATCGATCATATAAGCATAATATGGCTAATAATATGAGTTAGATTGATAATAATAAGAATAATAAGTATAGTAATTGTCGTTCTATCGATCATATAAGCATAATATGGCTAATAATATGAGTTAGATTGATAATACTAAGAGTAGCGAGTATAGTAATTCTCGTTCTATCGATCATATAAGCATAATATGGCTAATAATATGAGTTAGATTGATAATAATAAGAGTAATAAGTACAGTAATTGTCGTTCTATCGATCATATCTGCATAATATGGTTAATAATATGAGTTAGATTGATAATAATAAGAGTAATAAGTATAGTAATTGTCGTTCTATCGATCATATCTGCATAATATGGTTAATAATATGAGTTAGATTGATAATAGTAAGTGTAATAAGTATAGTAATTGTAGTTCTATCGATCATATAAGCATAATATGGCTAATAATATGAGTCAGATTCATAATAATAAGAGTAATAAGTATAGTAATTGTCGTTCTATCGATCATTTAAGCATAATATGGCGAATAATATGAGTTGGGTTGATAAAAATAAGAATAATAAGTATAGTAATTGTCGTTCTATCGATCATATAAGCATAATATGGCTAATAATATGAGTTAGATTGGTAATAATCAGAGTAATAAGTATAGTAATTGTCGTTCTATCGATCATATAAGCATAATATGGCTAATAATATGAGTTAGATTGATAATAATAAGAGTAGTGAGTATAGTAATTGTCGTTCTATCGATCATATAAGCATAATGTGGCTAATAATATGAGTTAGAGTGATAATACTAAGAGTAGTGAGTATAGTAATTCTCATTCTATCGATCATATAAGCATAATATGGCTAATAATATGAGTTAGATTGATAATAATAACAGTAATAAGTACAGTTATTGTAGTTCTATCGATAATATAAGCATAATATGGCTAATAATATGAGTTAGATTGATAATACTAAGAGTAGTGAGTATAGTAATTGTCGTTCTATCGATCATATAAGCATAATGTGGCTAATAATATGAGTTAGATTGATAATAATAAGAGTAATGAGTATAGTAATTGTAGTTCTATCGATCATATAAGCATAATGTGGCTAATAATATGAATTGGATTCATAATAATAAGAGTAATGAGGATAGTAATTGTCGTTCTATCGATCATTTAAGCATAATATGGCGAATAATATGAGTTGGGTTGATAAAAATAAGAATAATAAGTATAGTAATTGTCGTTCTATCGATCATATAAGCATAATATGGCTAATAATATGAGTTAGATTGATAATACGAAGACTAGCGAGTATAGTGATTGTTGTTCTATCGATCATATAAGCATAATATGGCTAATAATATGAGTTAGATTGATAATAATGACAGTAATAAGTATAGTAATTGTCGTTCTATCGATAATATAACCATAATATGGCTAATAATATGAGTTAGATTGATAATACTAAGAGTAGTGAGTATAGTAATTCTCGTTCTATCGATCATATAAGCATAATATGGCTAATAATATGAGTTAGATTGATAATACTAAGAGTAGTGAGTATAGTAATTGTCGTTCTATCGATCATATAAGCATAATATGACAAATAATATGAGTTAGATTGATAATAGTAAGTGTAATAAGTATAGTAAATGTCGTGCTATCGATCATATCTGCATAATATGGTTAATAATATGAGTTAGATTGATAATACTAAGAGTAGTGAGTATAGTAATTCTCGTTCTATCGATCATATAAGCATAATGTGGCTAATAATATGAGTTAGATTGATAATAATAACAGTAATAAGTATAGTAATTGTCGTTCTATCGATAATATAACCATAATATGGCTAATAATATGAGTTAGATTGATAATACTAAGAGTAGTGAGTATAGTAATTCTCGTTCTATCGATCATATAAGCATAATATGGCTAATAATATGAGTTAGATTCATAATAATAAGAGTAATGAGGATAGTAATTGTCGTTCTATCGATCATGTAAGCATAATATGGCGAATAATATGAGTTGGGTTGATAAAAATAAGAATAATAAGTATAGTAATTGTCGTTCTATCGATCATATAAGCATAATATGGCTAATAATATGAGTTAGATTGATAATACTAAGAGTAGTGAGTATAGTAATTCTCGTTCTATCGATCATATAAGCATAATGTGGCTAATAATATGAGTCAGATTGATAATACGAAGACTAGCGAGTATAGTGATTGTTGTTCTATCGATCATATAAGCATAATATGGCTAATAATATGAGTTAGATTGATAATACTAAGAGTAGTGAGTATAGTAATTCTCGTTCTATCGATCATATAAGCATAATGTGGCTAATAATATGAGTTAGATTGATAATAATAACAGTAATAAGTATAGTAATTGTCGTTCTATCGATAATATAACCATAATATGGCTAATAATATGAGTTAGATTGATAATACTAAGAGTAGTGAGTATAGTAATTCTCGTTCTATCGATCATATAAGCATAATATGGCTAATAATATGAGTTAGATTCATAATAATAAGAGTAATGAGGATAGTAATTGTCGTTCTATCGATCATTTAAGCATAATATGGCGAATAATATGACTTGGGTTGATAAAAATAAGAATAATAAGTATAGTAATTGTCGTTCTATCGATCATATAAGCATAATATGGCTAATATTATGAGTTAGATTGATAATACTAAGAGTAGCGAGTATAGTAATTGTCGTTCTATCGATCATATAAGCATAATATGGCTAATAATATGAGTTAGATTGATAATACTAAGAGTAGTGAGTATAGTAATTCTCGTTCTATCGATCATATAAGCATAATGTGGCTAATAATATGAGTTAGATTGATAATAATAACAGTAATAAGTATAGTAATTGTCGTTCTATCGATAATATAACCATAATATGGCTAATAATATGAGTTAGATTGATAATACTAAGAGTAGTGAGTATAGTAATTCTCGTTCTATCGATCATATAAGCATAATATGGCTAATAATATGAGTTAGATTGATAATACTAAGAGTAGTGAGTATAGTAATTGTCGTTCTATCGATCATATAAGCATAATATGACAAATAATATGAGTTAGATTGATAATAGTAAGTGTAATAAGTATAGTAAATGTCGTGCTATCGATCATATCTGCATAATATGGTTAATAATATGAGTTAGATTGATAATACTAAGAGTAGTGAGTATAGTAATTCTCGTTCTATCGATCATATAAGCATAATGTGGCTAATAATATGAGTTAGATTGATAATAATAACAGTAATAAGTATAGTAATTGTCGTTCTATCGATAATATAACCATAATATGGCTAATAATATGAGTTAGATTGATAATACTAAGAGTAGTGAGTATAGTAATTCTCGTTCTATCGATCATATAAGCATAATATGGCTAATAATATGAGTTAGATGCATAATAATAAGAGTAATGAGGATAGTAATTGTCGTTCTATCGATCATATAAGCATAATATGGCTAATAATATGAGTTAGATTGATAATACTAAGAGTAGCGAGTATAGTAATTGTCGTTCTATCGATCATATAAGCATAATATGGCTAATAATATGAGTTAGATTGATAATACTAAGAGTAGTGAGTATAGTAATTCTCGTTCTATCGATCATATAAGCATAATGTGGCTAATAATATGAGTCAGATTGATAATAATAACAGTAATAAGTATAGTAATTGTCGTTCTATCGATAATATAACCATAATATGGCTAATAATATGAGTTAGATTGATAATACTAAGAGTAGTGAGTATAGTAATTCTCGTTCTATCGATCATATAAGCATAATATGGCTAATAATATGAGTTAGATTGGTAATAATCAGAGTAATAAGTATAGTAATTCTCATTCTATCGATCATATAAGCATAATATGGCTAATAATATGAGTTAGATTGATAATAATAACAGTAATAAGTACAGTTATTGTAGTTCTATCGATAATATAAGCATAATATGGCTAATAATATGAGTTAGATTGATAATACTAAGAGTAGCGAGTATAGTAATTGTCGTTCTATCGATCATATAAGCATAATATGGCTAATAATATGAGTTAGATTGATAATACTAAGAGTAGTGAGTATAGTAATTCTCGTTCTATCGATCATATAAGCATAATGTGGCTAATAATATGAGTTAGATTGATAATAATAACAGTAATAAGTATAGTAATTGTCGTTCTATCGATAATATAACCATAATATGGCTAATAATATGAGTTAGATTGATAATACTAAGAGTAGTGAGTATAGTAATTCTCGTTCTATCGATCATATAAGCATAATATGGCTAATAATATGAGTTAGATTGATAATACTAAGAGTAGTGAGTATAGTAATTGTCGTTCTATCGATCATATAAGCATAATATGACAAATAATATGAGTTAGATTGATAATAGTAAGTGTAATAAGTATAGTAAATGTCGTGCTATCGATCATATCTGCATAATATGGTTAATAATATGAGTTAGATTGATAATACTAAGAGTAGTGAGTATAGTAATTCTCGTTCTATCGATCATATAAGCATAATGTGGCTAATAATAAGAGTTAGATTGATAATAATAACAGTAATAAGTATAGTAATTGTCGTTCTATCGATAATATAACCATAATATGGCTAATAATATGAGTTAGATTGATAATACTAAGAGTAGTGAGTATAGTAATTCTCGCTCTATCGATCATATAAGCATAATATGGCTAATAATATGAGTTAGATTCATAATAATAAGAGTAATGAGGATAGTAATTGTCGTTCTATCGATCATTTAAGCATAATATGGCGAATAATATGAGTTGGGTTGATAAAAATAAGAATAATAAGTATAGTAATTGTCGTTCTATCGATCATATAAGCATAATATGGCTAATAATAGGAGTTAGATTGATAATACTAAGAGTAGCGAGTATAGTAATTCTCGTTCTATCGATCATATAAGCATAATATGGCTAATAATATGAGTTAGATTGATAATAATAAGAGTAATAAGTACAGTAATTGTCGTTCTATCGATCATATAAGCATAATATGGCTAATAATAGGAGTTAGATTGATAATACTAAGAGTAGCGAGTATAGTAATTCTCGTTCTATCGATCATATAAGCATAATATGGCTAATAATATGAGTTAGATTGATAATACTAAGAGTAGCGAGTATAGTAATTGTCGTTCTATCGATCATATAAGCATAATATGGCTAATAATATGAGTTAGATTGATAATACTAAGAGTAGTGAGTATAGTAATTCTCGTTCTATCGATCATATAAGCATAATGTGGCTAATGATATGAGTTAGATTGATAATAATAACAGTAATAAGTACAGTAATTGTCGTTCTATCGATAATATAACCATAATATGGCTAATAATATGAGTTAGATTGATAATACTAAGAGTAGCGAGTATAGTAATTGTTGTTCTATCGATCATATAAGCATAATATGGCTAATAATATGAGTTAGATTGATAATACTAAGAGTAGTGAGTATAGTAATTCTCGTTCTATCGATCATATAAGCATAATGTGGCTAATAATATCAGTTAGATTGATAATAATAAGAGTAATAAGTATAGTAATTGTCGTTCTATCGATCATATCAGCATAATATGGGTAATATTATGAGTTGGATTGATAATAATAAGAGTAATGAGTATAGTAATTGTAGTTCTATCGATCATATAAGCATAGTGTGGCTAATAATATGAGTTAGATTCATAATAATAAGAGTAATGAGGATAGTAATTGTCGTTCTATCGATCATTTAAGCATAATATGGCGAATAATATGAGTTGGGTTGATAAAAATAAGAATAATAAGTATAGTAATTGTCGTTCTATCGATCATATAAGCATAATATGGCTAATAATATGAGTTAGATTGGTAATAATAAGAGTAATAAGTATAGTAATTGTCGTTCTATCGATCATATAAGCATAATATGGCTAATAATATGAGTTAGATTGATAATACTAAGAGTAGTGAGTATAGTAATTCTCGTTCTATCGTTCATATAAGCATAATGTGGCTAATAATATGAGTTAGATTGATAATAATAACATTAATAAGTACAGTAATTGTATTTCTATCGATAATATAACCATAATATGGCTAATAATATGAGTTAGATTGATAATACTAAGAGTAGTGAGTATAGTAATTCTCGTTCTATCGATCATATAAGCATAATATGGCTAATAATATGAGTTAGATTGATAATAATAAGAGTAATGAGTATAGTAATTGTAGTTCTATCGATCATTTAAGCATAATATGGCTAATAATATGAGTTAGATTGATAATAATAACAGTAATAAGTATAGTAATTGTCGTTCTATCGATAATATAACCATAATATGGCTAATAATATGAGTTAGATTGATAATACTAAGAGTAGTGAGTATAGTAATTCTCGTTCTATCGATCATATAAGCATAATGTGGCTAATAATATGAGTTAGATTGATAATAATAAGAGTAATAAGTACAGTAATTGTCGTTCTATCGATCATATAAGCATAATATGGCTAATAATATGAGTTAGAGTGATAATACTAAGAGTAGTGAGTATAGTAATTCTCGTTCTATCGATCATATAAGCATAATATGGCTAATAATATGAGTTAGATTGATAATACTAAGAGTAGTGAGTATAGTAATTCTCGTTCTATCGATCATATAAGCATAATATGGCTAATAATATGAGTTAGATGCATAATAATAAGAGTAATGAGGATAGTAATTGTCGTTCTATCGATCATATAAGCATAATATGGCTAATAATATGAGTTAGATTGATAATACTAAGAGTAGCGAGTATAGTAATTGTCGTTCTATCGATCATATAAGCATAATATGGCTAATAATATGAGTTAGATTGATAATACTAAGAGTAGTGAGTATAGTAATTCTCGTTCTATCGATCATATAAGCATAATGTGGCTAATAATATGAGTCAGATTGATAATAATAACAGTAATAAGTATAGTAATTGTCGTTCTATCGATAATATAACCATAATATGGCTAATAATATGAGTTAGATTGATAATACTAAGAGTAGTGAGTATAGTAATTCTCGTTCTATCGATCATATAAGCATAATATGGCTAATAATATGAGTTAGATTGGTAATAATCAGAGTAATAAGTATAGTAATTCTCATTCTATCGATCATATAAGCATAATATGGCTAATAATATGAGTTAGATTGATAATAATAACAGTAATAAGTACAGTTATTGTAGTTCTATCGATAATATAAGCATAATATGGCTAATAATATGAGTTAGATTGATAATACTAAGAGTAGCGAGTATAGTAATTGTCGTTCTATCGATCATATAAGCATAATATGGCTAATAATATGAGTTAGATTGATAATACTAAGAGTAGTGAGTATAGTAATTCTCGTTCTATCGATCATATAAGCATAATGTGGCTAATAATATGAGTTAGATTGATAATAATAACAGTAATAAGTATAGTAATTGTCGTTCTATCGATAATATAACCATAATATGGCTAATAATATGAGTTAGATTGATAATACTAAGAGTAGTGAGTATAGTAATTCTCGTTCTATCGATCATATAAGCATAATATGGCTAATAATATGAGTTAGATTGATAATACTAAGAGTAGTGAGTATAGTAATTGTCGTTCTATCGATCATATAAGCATAATATGACAAATAATATGAGTTAGATTGATAATAGTAAGTGTAATAAGTATAGTAAATGTCGTGCTATCGATCATATCTGCATAATATGGTTAATAATATGAGTTAGATTGATAATACTAAGAGTAGTGAGTATAGTAATTCTCGTTCTATCGATCATATAAGCATAATGTGGCTAATAATAAGAGTTAGATTGATAATAATAACAGTAATAAGTATAGTAATTGTCGTTCTATCGATAATATAACCATAATATGGCTAATAATATGAGTTAGATTGATAATACTAAGAGTAGTGAGTATAGTAATTCTCGCTCTATCGATCATATAAGCATAATATGGCTAATAATATGAGTTAGATTCATAATAATAAGAGTAATGAGGATAGTAATTGTCGTTCTATCGATCATTTAAGCATAATATGGCGAATAATATGAGTTGGGTTGATAAAAATAAGAATAATAAGTATAGTAATTGTCGTTCTATCGATCATATAAGCATAATATGGCTAATAATAGGAGTTAGATTGATAATACTAAGAGTAGCGAGTATAGTAATTCTCGTTCTATCGATCATATAAGCATAATATGGCTAATAATATGAGTTAGATTGATAATAATAAGAGTAATAAGTACAGTAATTGTCGTTCTATCGATCATATAAGCATAATATGGCTAATAATAGGAGTTAGATTGATAATACTAAGAGTAGCGAGTATAGTAATTCTCGTTCTATCGATCATATAAGCATAATATGGCTAATAATATGAGTTAGATTGATAATACTAAGAGTAGCGAGTATAGTAATTGTCGTTCTATCGATCATATAAGCATAATATGGCTAATAATATGAGTTAGATTGATAATACTAAGAGTAGTGAGTATAGTAATTCTCGTTCTATCGATCATATAAGCATAATGTGGCTAATGATATGAGTTAGATTGATAATAATAACAGTAATAAGTACAGTAATTGTCGTTCTATCGATAATATAACCATAATATGGCTAATAATATGAGTTAGATTGATAATACTAAGAGTAGCGAGTATAGTAATTGTTGTTCTATCGATCATATAAGCATAATATGGCTAATAATATGAGTTAGATTGATAATACTAAGAGTAGTGAGTATAGTAATTCTCGTTCTATCGATCATATAAGCATAATGTGGCTAATAATATCAGTTAGATTGATAATAATAAGAGTAATAAGTATAGTAATTGTCGTTCTATCGATCATATCAGCATAATATGGGTAATATTATGAGTTGGATTGATAATAATAAGAGTAATGAGTATAGTAATTGTAGTTCTATCGATCATATAAGCATAGTGTGGCTAATAATATGAGTTAGATTCATAATAATAAGAGTAATGAGGATAGTAATTGTCGTTCTATCGATCATTTAAGCATAATATGGCGAATAATATGAGTTGGGTTGATAAAAATAAGAATAATAAGTATAGTAATTGTCGTTCTATCGATCATATAAGCATAATATGGCTAATAATATGAGTTAGATTGGTAATAATAAGAGTAATAAGTATAGTAATTGTCGTTCTATCGATCATATAAGCATAATATGGCTAATAATATGAGTTAGATTGATAATACTAAGAGTAGTGAGTATAGTAATTCTCGTTCTATCGTTCATATAAGCATAATGTGGCTAATAATATGAGTTAGATTGATAATAATAACATTAATAAGTACAGTAATTGTATTTCTATCGATAATATAACCATAATATGGCTAATAATATGAGTTAGATTGATAATACTAAGAGTAGTGAGTATAGTAATTCTCGTTCTATCGATCATATAAGCATAATATGGCTAATAATATGAGTTAGATTGATAATAATAAGAGTAATGAGTATAGTAATTGTAGTTCTATCGATCATTTAAGCATAATATGGCTAATAATATGAGTTAGATTGATAATAATAACAGTAATAAGTATAGTAATTGTCGTTCTATCGATAATATAACCATAATATGGCTAATAATATGAGTTAGATTGATAATACTAAGAGTAGTGAGTATAGTAATTCTCGTTCTATCGATCATATAAGCATAATGTGGCTAATAATATGAGTTAGATTGATAATAATAAGAGTAATAAGTACAGTAATTGTCGTTCTATCGATCATATAAGCATAATATGGCTAATAATATGAGTTAGAGTGATAATACTAAGAGTAGTGAGTATAGTAATTCTCGTTCTATCGATCATATAAGCATAATATGGCTAATAATATGAGTTAGATTGATAATAATAAGAGTAATAAGTACAGTAATTGTCGTTCTATCGATCATATCTGCATAATATGGTTAATAATATGAGTTAGATTGATAATAATAAGAGTAATAAGTATAGTAATTGTCGTTCTATCGATCATATCTGCATAATATGGTTAATAATATGAGTTAGATTGATAATAGTAAGTGTAATAAGTATAGTAATTGTAGTTCTATCGATCATATAAGCATAATATGGCTAATAATATGAGTCAGATTCATAATAATAAGAGTAATAAGTATAGTAATTGTCGTTCTATCGATCATTTAAGCATAATATGGCGAATAATATGAGTTGGGTTGATAAAAATAAGAATAATAAGTATAGTAATTGTCGTTCTATCGATCATATAAGCATAATATGGCTAATAATATGAGTTAGATTGGTAATAATCAGAGTAATAAGTATAGTAATTGTCGTTCTATCGATCATATAAGCATAATATGGCTAATAATATGAGTTAGATTGATAATACTAAGAGTAGTGAGTATAGTAATTGTCGTTCTATCGATCATATAAGCATAATGTGGCTAATAATATGAGTTAGAGTGATAATACTAAGAGTAGTGAGTATAGTAATTCTCATTCTATCGATCATATAAGCATAATATGGCTAATATTATGAGTTAGATTGATAATACTAAGAGTAGCGAGTATAGTAATTGTCGTTCTATCGATCATATAAGCATAATATGGCTAATAATATGAGTTAGATTGATAATACTAAGAGTAGTGAGTATAGTAATTCTCGTTCTATCGATCATATAAGCATAATGTGGCTAATAATATGAGTTAGATTGATAATAATAACAGTAATAAGTATAGTAATTGTCGTTCTATCGATAATATAACCATAATATGGCTAATAATATGAGTTAGATTGATAATACTAAGAGTAGTGAGTATAGTAATTCTCGTTCTATCGATCATATAAGCATAATATGGCTAATAATATGAGTTAGATTGATAATACTAAGAGTAGTGAGTATAGTAATTGTCGTTCTATCGATCATATAAGCATAATATGACAAATAATATGAGTTAGATTGATAATAGTAAGTGTAATAAGTATAGTAAATGTCGTGCTATCGATCATATCTGCATAATATGGTTAATAATATGAGTTAGATTGATAATACTAAGAGTAGTGAGTATAGTAATTCTCGTTCTATCGATCATATAAGCATAATGTGGCTAATAATATGAGTTAGATTGATAATAATAACAGTAATAAGTATAGTAATTGTCGTTCTATCGATAATATAACCATAATATGGCTAATAATATGAGTTAGATTGATAATACTAAGAGTAGTGAGTATAGTAATTCTCGTTCTATCGATCATATAAGCATAATATGGCTAATAATATGAGTTAGATGCATAATAATAAGAGTAATGAGGATAGTAATTGTCGTTCTATCGATCATATAAGCATAATATGGCTAATAATATGAGTTAGATTGATAATACTAAGAGTAGCGAGTATAGTAATTGTCGTTCTATCGATCATATAAGCATAATATGGCTAATAATATGAGTTAGATTGATAATACTAAGAGTAGTGAGTATAGTAATTCTCGTTCTATCGATCATATAAGCATAATGTGGCTAATAATATGAGTCAGATTGATAATAATAACAGTAATAAGTATAGTAATTGTCGTTCTATCGATAATATAACCATAATATGGCTAATAATATGAGTTAGATTGATAATACTAAGAGTAGTGAGTATAGTAATTCTCGTTCTATCGATCATATAAGCATAATATGGCTAATAATATGAGTTAGATTGGTAATAATCAGAGTAATAAGTATAGTAATTCTCATTCTATCGATCATATAAGCATAATATGGCTAATAATATGAGTTAGATTGATAATAATAACAGTAATAAGTACAGTTATTGTAGTTCTATCGATAATATAAGCATAATATGGCTAATAATATGAGTTAGATTGATAATACTAAGAGTAGCGAGTATAGTAATTGTCGTTCTATCGATCATATAAGCATAATATGGCTAATAATATGAGTTAGATTGATAATACTAAGAGTAGTGAGTATAGTAATTCTCGTTCTATCGATCATATAAGCATAATGTGGCTAATAATATGAGTTAGATTGATAATAATAACAGTAATAAGTATAGTAATTGTCGTTCTATCGATAATATAACCATAATATGGCTAATAATATGAGTTAGATTGATAATACTAAGAGTAGTGAGTATAGTAATTCTCGTTCTATCGATCATATAAGCATAATATGGCTAATAATATGAGTTAGATTGATAATACTAAGAGTAGTGAGTATAGTAATTGTCGTTCTATCGATCATATAAGCATAATATGACAAATAATATGAGTTAGATTGATAATAGTAAGTGTAATAAGTATAGTAAATGTCGTGCTATCGATCATATCTGCATAATATGGTTAATAATATGAGTTAGATTGATAATACTAAGAGTAGTGAGTATATTAATTCTCGTTCTATCGATCATATAAGCATAATGTGGCTAATAATAAGAGTTAGATTGATAATAATAACAGTAATAAGTATAGTAATTGTCGTTCTATCGATAATATAACCATAATATGGCTAATAATATGAGTTAGATTGATAATACTAAGAGTAGTGAGTATAGTAATTCTCGCTCTATCGATCATATAAGCATAATATGGCTAATAATATGAGTTAGATTCATAATAATAAGAGTAATGAGGATAGTAATTGTCGTTCTATCGATCATTTAAGCATAATATGGCGAATAATATGAGTTGGGTTGATAAAAATAAGAATAATAAGTATAGTAATTGTCGTTCTATCGATCATATAAGCATAATATGGCTAATAATAGGAGTTAGATTGATAATACTAAGAGTAGCGAGTATAGTAATTCTCGTTCTATCGATCATATAAGCATAATATGGCTAATAATATGAGTTAGATTGATAATAATAAGAGTAATAAGTACAGTAATTGTCGTTCTATCGATCATATAAGCATAATATGGCTAATAATAGGAGTTAGATTGATAATACTAAGAGTAGCGAGTATAGTAATTCTCGTTCTATCGATCATATAAGCATAATATGGCTAATAATATGAGTTAGATTGATAATACTAAGAGTAGCGAGTATAGTAATTGTCGTTCTATCGATCATATAAGCATAATATGGCTAATAATATGAGTTAGATTGATAATACTAAGAGTAGTGAGTATAGTAATTCTCGTTCTATCGATCATATAAGCATAATGTGGCTAATGATATGAGTTAGATTGATAATAATAACAGTAATAAGTACAGTAATTGTCGTTCTATCGATAATATAACCATAATATGGCTAATAATATGAGTTAGATTGATAATACTAAGAGTAGCGAGTATAGTAATTGTTGTTCTATCGATCATATAAGCATAATATGGCTAATAATATGAGTTAGATTGATAATACTAAGAGTAGTGAGTATAGTAATTCTCGTTCTATCGATCATATAAGCATAATGTGGCTAATAATATCAGTTAGATTGATAATAATAAGAGTAATAAGTATAGTAATTGTCGTTCTATCGATCATATCAGCATAATATGGGTAATATTATGAGTTGGATTGATAATAATAAGAGTAATGAGTATAGTAATTGTAGTTCTATCGATCATATAAGCATAGTGTGGCTAATAATATGAGTTAGATTCATAATAATAAGAGTAATGAGGATAGTAATTGTCGTTCTATCGATCATTTAAGCATAATATGGCGAATAATATGAGTTGGGTTGATAAAAATAAGAATAGTAAGTATAGTAATTGTCGTTCTATCGATCATATAAGCATAATATGGCTAATAATATGAGTTAGATTGATAATACTAAGACTAGCGAGTATAGTGATTGTTGTTCTATCGATCATATAAGCATAATATGGCTAATAATATGAGTTAGATTGATAATACTAAGAGTAGTGAGTATAGTAATTCTCGTTCTATCGTTCATATAAGCATAATGTGGCTAATAATATGAGTTAGATTGATAATAATAACATTAAGAAGTACAGTAATTGTCGTTCTATCGATAATATAACCATAATATGGCTAATAATATGAGTTAGATTGATAATACTAAGAGTAGTGAGTATAGTAATTCTCGTTCTATCGATCATATAAGCATAATGTGGCTAATAATATGAGTTAGATTCATAATAATAAGAGTAATGAGGATAGTAATTGTCGTTCTATCGACCATTTAAGCATAATATGGCGAATAATATGAGTTGGGTTGATAAAAATAAGAATAATAAGTATAGTAATTGTCGTTCTATCGATCATATAAGCATAATATGGCTAATAATATGAGTTAGATTGATAATACTAAGAGTAGCGAGTATAGTAATTGTCGTTCTATCGATCATATAAGCATAATATGGCTAATAATATGAGTTAGATTGATAATACTAAGAGTAGTGAGTATAGTAATTCTCGTTCTATCGATCATATAAGCATAATGTGGCTAATAATATGAGTTAGATTGATAATAATAACAGTAATAAGTATAGTAATTGTCGTTCTATCGATAATATAACCATAATATGGCTAATAATATGAGTTAGATTGATAATACTAAGAGTAGTGAGTATAGTAATTCTCGTTCTATCGATCATATAAGCATAATATGGCTAATAATATGAGTTAGATTGATAATACTAAGAGTAGTGAGTATAGTAATTGTCGTTCTATCGATCATATAAGCATAATATGACAAATAATATGAGTTAGATTGATAATAGTAAGTGTAATAAGTATAGTAAATGTCGTGCTATCGATCATATCTGCATAATATGGTTAATAATATGAGTTAGATTGATAATACTAAGAGTAGTGAGTATAGTAATTCTCGTTCTATCGATCATATAAGCATAATGTGGCTAATAATATGAGTTAGATTGATAATAATAACAGTAATAAGTATAGTAATTGTCGTTCTATCGATAATATAACCATAATATGGCTAATAATATGAGTTAGATTGATAATACTAAGAGTAGTGAGTATAGTAATTCTCGTTCTATCGATCATATAAGCATAATATGGCTAATAATATGAGTTAGATTCATAATAATAAGAGTAATGAGGATAGTAATTGTCGTTCTATCGATCATTTAAGCATAATATGGCGAATAATATGAGTTGGGTTGATAAAAATAAGAATAATAAGTATAGTAATTGTCGTTCTATCGATCATATAAGCATAATATGGCTAATAATAGGAGTTAGATTGATAATACTAAGAGTAGCGAGTATAGTAATTCTCGTTCTATCGATCATATAAGCATAATATGGCTAATAATATGAGTTAGATTGATAATAATAAGAGTAATAAGTACAGTAATTGTCGTTCTATCGATCATATAAGCATAATATGGCTAATAATAGGAGTTAGATTGATAATACTAAGAGTAGCGAGTATAGTAATTCTCGTTCTATCGATCATATAAGCATAATATGGCTAATAATATGAGTTAGATTGATAATAATAAGAGTAATAAGTACAGTAATTGTCGTTCTATCGATCATATCTGCATAATATGGTTAATAATATGAGTTAGATTGATAATAATAAGAGTAATAAGTATAGTAATTGTCGTTCTATCGATCATATCTGCATAATATGGTTAATAATATGAGTTAGATTGATAATAGTAAGTGTAATAAGTATAGTAATTGTAGTTCTATCGATCATATAAGCATAATATGGCTAATAATATGAGTCAGATTCATAATAATAAGAGTAATAAGTATAGTAATTGTCGTTCTATCGATCATTTAAGCATAATATGGCGAATAATATGAGTTGGGTTGATAAAAATAAGAATAATAAGTATAGTAATTGTCGTTCTATCGATCATATAAGCATAATATGGCTAATAATATGAGTTAGATTGGTAATAATCAGAGTAATAAGTATAGTAATTGTCGTTCTATCGATCATATAAGCATAATATGGCTAATAATATGAGTTAGATTGATAATACTAAGAGTAGTGAGTATAGTAATTGTCGTTCTATCGATCATATAAGCATAATGTGGCTAATAATATGAGTTAGAGTGATAATACTAAGAGTAGTGAGTATAGTAATTCTCATTCTATCGATCATATAAGCATAATATGGCTAATAATATGAGTTAGATTGATAATAATAACAGTAATAAGTACAGTTATTGTAGTTCTATCGATAATATAAGCATAATATGGCTAATAATATGAGTTAGATTGATAATACTAAGAGTAGTGAGTATAGTAATTGTCGTTCTATCGATCATATAAGCATAATGTGGCTAATAATATGAGTTAGATTGATAATAATAAGAGTAATGAGTATAGTAATTGTAGTTCTATCGATCATATAAGCATAATGTGGCTAATAATATGAATTGGATTCATAATAATAAGAGTAATGAGGATAGTAATTGTCGTTCTATCGATCATTTAAGCATAATATGGCGAATAATATGAGTTGGGTTGATAAAAATAAGAATAATAAGTATAGTAATTGTCGTTCTATCGATCATATAAGCATAATATGGCTAATAATATGAGTTAGATTGATAATACTAAGACTAGCGAGTATAGTGATTGTTGTTCTATCGATCATATAAGCATAATATGGCTAATAATATGAGTTAGATTGATAATACTAAGAGTAGTGAGTATAGTAATTCTCGTTCTATCGATCATATAAGCATAATGTGGCTAATAATATGAGTTAGATTGATAATAATAACAGTAATAAGTATAGTAATTGTCGTTCTATCGATAATATAACCATAATATGGCTAATAATATGAGTTAGATTGATAATACTAAGAGTAGTGAGTATAGTAATTCTCGTTCTATCGATCATATAAGCATAATATGGCTAATAATATGAGTTAGATTCATAATAATAAGAGTAATGAGGATAGTAATTGTCGTTCTATCGATCATTTAAGCATAATATGGCGAATAATATGAGTTGGGTTGATAAAAATAAGAATAATAAGTATAGTAATTGTCGTTCTATCGATCATATAAGCATAATATGGCTAATAATATGAGTTAGATTGATAATACTAAGAGTAGCGAGTATAGTAATTGTCGTTCTATCGATCATATAAGCATAATATGGCTAATAATATGAGTTAGATTGATAATACTAAGAGTAGTGAGTATAGTAATTCTCGTTCTATCGATCATATAAGCATAATGTGGCTAATAATATGAGTTAGATTGATAATAATAACAGTAATAAGTATAGTAATTGTCGTTCTATCGATAATATAACCATAATATGGCTAATAATATGAGTTAGATTGATAATACTAAGAGTAGTGAGTATAGTAATTCTCGTTCTATCGATCATATAAGCATAATATGGCTAATAATATGAGTTAGATTGATAATACTAAGAGTAGTGAGTATAGTAATTGTCGTTCTATCGATCATATAAGCATAATATGACAAATAATATGAGTTAGATTGATAATAGTAAGTGTAATAAGTATAGTAAATGTCGTGCTATCGATCATATCTGCATAATATGGTTAATAATATGAGTTAGATTGATAATACTAAGAGTAGTGAGTATAGTAATTCTCGTTCTATCGATCATATAAGCATAATGTGGCTAATAATATGAGTTAGATTGATAATAATAAGAGTAATAAGTACAGTAATTGTCGTTCTATCGATCATATAAGCATAATATGGCTAATAATAGGAGTTAGATTGATAATACTAAGAGTAGCGAGTATAGTAATTCTCGTTCTATCGATCATATAAGCATAATATGGCTAATAATATGAGTTAGATTGATAATAATAAGAGTAATAAGTACAGTAATTGTCGTTCTATCGATCATATCTGCATAATATGGTTAATAATATGAGTTAGATTGATAATAATAAGAGTAATAAGTATAGTAATTGTCGTTCTATCGATCATATCTGCATAATATGGTTAATAATATGAGTTAGATTGATAATAGTAAGTGTAATAAGTATAGTAATTGTAGTTCTATCGATCATATAAGCATAATATGGCTAATAATATGAGTCAGATTCATAATAATAAGAGTAATAAGTATAGTAATTGTCGTTCTATCGATCATTTAAGCATAATATGGCGAATAATATGAGTTGGGTTGATAAAAATAAGAATAATAAGTATAGTAATTGTCGTTCTATCGATAATATAAGCATAATATGGCTAATAATATGAGTTAGATTGGTAATAATCAGAGTAATAAGTATAGTAATTGTCGTTCTATCGATCATATAAGCATAATATGGCTAATAATATGAGTTAGAGTGATAATACTAAGAGTAGTGAGTATAGTAATTCTCATTCTATCGATCATATAAGCATAATATGGCTAATAATATGAGTTAGATTGATAATACTAAGAGTAGTGAGTATAGTAATTGTCGTTCTATCGATCATATAAGCATAATGTGGCTAATAATATGAGTTAGATTGATAATAATACGAGTAATGAGTATAGTAATTGTAGTTCTATCGATCTTATAAGCATAATGTGGCTAATAATATGAATTGGATTCATAATAATAAGAGTAATGAGGATAGTAATTGTCGTTCTATCGATCATTTAAGCATAATATGGCGAATAATATGAGTTGGGTTGATAAAAATAAGAATAATAAGTATAGTAATTGTCGTTCTATCGATCATATAAGCATAATATGGCTAATAATATGAGTTAGATTGATAATACTAAGACTAGCGAGTATAGTGATTGTTGTTCTATCGATCATATAAGCATAATATGGCTAATAATATGAGTTAGATTGATAATACTAAGAGTAGTGAGTATAGTAATTCTCGTTCTATCGATCATATAAGCATAATGTGGCTAATAATATGAGTTAGATTGATAATAATAACAGTAATAAGTATAGTAATTGTCGTTCTATCGATAATATAACCATAATATGGCTAATAATAGGAGTTAGATTGATAATACTAAGAGTAGCGAGTATAGTAATTCTCGTTCTATCGATCATATAAGCATAATATGGCTAATAATATGAGTTAGATTGATAATAATAAGAGTAATAAGTACAGTAATTGTCGTTCTATCGATCATATCTGCATAATATGGTTAATAATATGAGTTAGATTGATAATAATAAGAGTAATAAGTATAGTAATTGTCGTTCTATCGATCATATCTGCATAATATGGTTAATAATATGAGTTAGATTGATAATAGTAAGTGTAATAAGTATAGTAATTGTAGTTCTTTCGATCATATAAGCATAATATGGCTAATAATATGAGTTAGATTGATAATACTAAGAGTAGTGAGTATAGTAATTGTCGTTCTATCGATCATATAAGCATAATGTGGCTAATAATATGAGTTAGATTGATAATAATAAGAGTAATGAGTATAGTAATTGTAGTTCTATCGATCATATAAGCATAATGTGGCTAATAATATGAATTGGATTCATAATAATAAGAGTAATAAGTATAGTAATTGTCGTTCTATCGATCATTTAAGCATAATATGGCGAATAATATGAGTTGGGTTGATAAAAATAAGAATAATAAGTATAGTAATTGTCGTTCTATCGATCATATAAGCATAATATGGCTAATAATATGAGTTAGATTGGTAATAATCAGAGTAATAAGTATAATAATTGTCGTTCTATCGATCATATAAGCATAATATGGCTAATAATTTGAGTTAGATTGATAATACTAAGAGTAGTGAGTATAGTAATTGTCGTTCTATCGATCATATAAGCATAATGTGGCTAATAATATGAGTTAGATTGATAATAATAAGAGTAATGAGTATAGTAATTGTAGTTCTATCGATCATATAAGCATAATGTGGCTAATAATATGAATTGGATTCATAATAATAAGAGTAATGAGGATAGTAATTGTCGTTCTATCGATCATTTAAGCATAATATGGCGAATAATATGAGTTGGGTTGATAAAAATAAGAATAATAAGTATAGTAATTGTCGTTCTATCGATCATATAAGCATAATATGGCTAATAATATGAGTTAGATTGATAATAATAAGAGTAATAAGTACAGTAATTGTCGTTCTATCGATCATATCTGCATAATATGGTTAATAATATGAGTTAGATTGATAATAATAAGAGTAATAAGTATAGTAATTGTCGTTCTATCGATCATATCTGCATAATATGGTTAATAATATGAGTTAGATTGATAATAGTAAGTGTAATAAGTATAGTAATTGTAGTTCTATCGATCATATAAGCATAATATGGCTAATAATATGAGTCAGATTCATAATAATAAGAGTAATAAGTATAGTAATTGTCGTTCTATCGATCATTTAAGCATAATATGGCGAATAATATGAGTTGGGTTGATAAAAATAAGAATAATAAGTATAGTAATTGTCGTTCTATCGATCATATAAGCATAATATGGCTAATAATATGAGTTAGATTGGTAATAATCAGAGTAATAAGTATAGTAATTGTCGTTCTATCGATCATATAAGCATAATATGGCTAATAATATGAGTTAGATTGATAATACTAAGAGTAGTGAGTATAGTAATTGTCGTTCTATCGATCATATAAGCATAATGTGGCTAATAATATGAGTTAGATTGATAATAATAAGAGTAATGAGTATAGTAATTGTAGTTCTATCGATCATATAAGCATAATGTGGCTAATAATATGAATTGGATTCATAATAATAAGAGTAATGAGGATAGTAATTGTCGTTCTATCGATCATTTAAGCATAATATGGCGAATAATATGAGTTGGGTTGATAAAAATAAGAATAATAAGTATAGTAATTGTCGTTCTATCGATCATATAAGCATAATATGGCTAATAATATGAGTTAGATTGATAATACTAAGACTAGCGAGTATAGTGATTGTTGTTCTATCGATCATATAAGCATAATATGGCTAATAATATGAGTTAGATTGATAATACTAAGAGTAGTGAGTATAGTAATTCTCGTTCTATCGATCATATAAGCATAATGTGGCTAATAATATGAGTTAGATTGATAATAATAACAGTAATAAGTATAGTAATTGTCGTTCTATCGATCATAAAAGCATAATATGGCTAATAATATGAGTTAGATTGATAATACTAAGAGTAGTGAGTATAGTAATTCTCGTTCTATCGATCATATAAGCATAATGTGGCTAATAATATGAGTTAGATTGATAATAATAACAGTAATAAGTATAGTAATTGTCGTTCTATCGATAATATAACCATAATATGGCTAATAATATGAGTTAGATTGATAATACTAAGAGTAGTGAGTATAGTAATTCTCGTTCTATCGATCATATAAGCATAATATGGCTAATAATATGAGTTAGATTGATAATACTAAGAGTAGTGAGTATAGTAATTGTCGTTCTATCGATCATATAAGCATAATATGACAAATAATATGAGTTAGATTGATAATAGTAAGTGTAATAAGTATAGTAAATGTCGTGCTATCGATCATATCTGCATAATATGGTTAATAATATGAGTTAGATTGATAATAATAAGAGTAATAAGTACAGTAATTGTCGTTCTATCGATCATATCTGCATAATATGGTTAATAATATGAGTTAGATTGATAATAATAAGAGTAATAAGTATAGTAATTGTCGTTCTATCGATCATATCTGCATAATATGGTTAATAATATGAGTTGGATTGATAATAGTAAGTGTAATAAGTATAGTAATTGTAGTTCTATCGATCATGTAAGCATAATATGGCTAATAATATGAGTCAGATTCATAATAATAAGAGTAATAAGTATAGTAATTGTCGTTCTATCGATCATTTAAGCATAATATGGCGAATAATATGAGTTGGGTTGATAAAAATAAGAATAATAAGTATAGTAATTGTCGTTCTATCGATCATATAAGCATAATATGGCTAATAGTATGAGTTAGATTGGTAATAATCAGAGTAATAAGTATAGTAATTGTCGTTCTATCGATCATATAAGCATAATATGGCTAATAATATGAGTTAGATTGATAATACTAAGAGTAGTGAGTATAGTAATTGTCGTTCTATCGATCATATAAGCATAATGTGGCTAATAATATGAGTTAGATTGATAATAATAAGAGTAATGAGTATAGTAATTGTAGTTCTATCGATCATATAAGCATAATGTGGCTAATAATATGAATTGGATTCATAATAATAAGAGAAATGAGGATAGTAATTGTCGTTCTATCGATCATTTAAGCATAATATGGCGAATAATATGAGTTGGGTTGATAAAAATAAGAATAATAAGTATAGTAATTGTCGTTCTATCGATCATATAAGCATAATATGGCTAATAATATGAGTTAGATTGATAATACTAAGACTAGCGAGTATAGTGATTGTTGTTCTATCGATCATATAAGCATAATATGGCTAATAATATGAGTTAGATTGATAATACTAAGAGTAGTGAGTATAGTAATTCTCGTTCTATCGATCATATAAGCATAATGTGGCTAATAATATGAGTTAGATTGATAATAATAACAGTAATAAGTATAGTAATTGTCGTTCTATCGATAATATAACCATAATATGGCTAATAATATGAGTTAGATTGATAATACTAAGAGTAGTGAGTATAGTAATTCTCGTTCTATCGATCATATAAGCATAATATGGCTAATAATATGAGTTAGATTCATAATAATAAGAGTAATGAGGATAGTAATTGTCGTTCTATCGATCATTTAAGCATAATATGGCGAATAATATGAGTTGGGTTGATAAAAATAAGAATAATAAGTATAGTAATTGTCGTTCTATCGATCATATAAGCATAATATGGCTAATAATATGAGTTAGATTGATAATACTAAGAGTAGCGAGTATAGTAATTGTCGTTCTATCGATCATATAAGCATAATATGGCTAATAATATGAGTTAGATTGATAATAATAAGAGTAATAAGTACAGTAATTGTCGTTCTATCGATCATATCTGCATAATATGGTTAATAATATGAGTTAGATTGATAATAATAAGAGTAATAAGTATAGTAATTGTCGTTCTATCGATCATATCTGCATAATATGGTTAATAATATGAGTTAGATTGATAATAGTAAGTGTAATAAGTATAGTAATTGTAGTTCTATCGATCATATAAGCATAATATGGCTAATAATATGAGTCAGATTCATAATAATAAGAGTAATAAGTATAGTAATTGTCGTTCTATCGATCATTTAAGCATAATATGGCGAATAATATGAGTTGGGTTGATAAAAATAAGAATAATAAGTATAGTAATTGTCGTTCTATCGATCATATAAGCATAATATGGCTAATAATATGAGTTAGATTGGTAATAATCAGAGTAATAAGTATAGTAATTGTCGTTCTATCGATCATATAAGCATAATATGGCTAATAATATGAGTTAGATTGATAATACTAAGAGTAGTGAGTATAGTAATTGTCGTTCTATCGATCATATAAGCATAATGTGGCTAATAATATGAGTTAGATTGATAATAATAAGAGTAATGAGTATAGTAATTGTAGTTCTATCGATCATATAAGCATAATGTGGCTAATAATATGAATTGGATTCATAATAATAAGAGTAATGAGGATAGTAATTGTCGTTCTATCGATCATTTAAGCATAATATGGCGAATAATATGAGTTGGGTTGATAAAAATAAGAATAATAAGTATAGTAATTGTCGTTCTATCGATCATATAAGCATAATATGGCTAATAATATGAGTTAGATTGATAATACTAAGACTAGCGAGTATAGTGATTGTTGTTCTATCGATCATATAAGCATAATATGGCTAATAATATGAGTTAGATTGATAATACTAAGAGTAGTGAGTATAGTAATTCTCGTTCTATCGATCATATAAGCATAATGTGGCTAATAATATGAGTTAGATTGATAATAATAACAGTAATAAGTATAGTAATTGTCGTTCTATCGATCATATAAGCATAATATGGCTAATAATATGAGTTAGATTGATAATACTAAGAGTAGTGAGTATAGTAATTCTCGTTCTATCGATCATATAAGCATAATGTGGCTAATAATATGAGTTAGATTGATAATAATAACAGTAATAAGTATAGTAATTGTCGTTCTATCGATAATATAACCATAATATGGCTAATAATATGAGTTAGATTGATAATACTAAGAGTAGTGAGTATAGTAATTCTCGTTCTATCGATCATATAAGCATAATATGGCTAATAATATGAGTTAGATTGATAATACTAAGAGTAGTGAGTATAGTAATTGTCGTTCTATCGATCATATAAGCATAATATGACAAATAATATGAGTTAGATTGATAATAGTAAGTGTAATAAGTATAGTAAATGTCGTGCTATCGATCATATCTGCATAATATGGTTAATAATATGAGTTAGATTGATAATAATAAGAGTAATAAGTACAGTAATTGTCGTTCTATCGATCATATCTGCATAATATGGTTAATAATATGAGTTAGATTGATAATAATAAGAGTAATAAGTATAGTAATTGTCGTTCTATCGATCATATCTGCATAATATGGTTAATAATATGAGTTAGATTGATAATAGTAAGTGTAATAAGTATAGTAATTGTAGTTCTATCGATCATGTAAGCATAATATGGCTAATAATATGAGTCAGATTCATAATAATAAGAGTAATAAGTATAGTAATTGTCGTTCTATCGATCATTTAAGCATAATATGGCGAATAATATGAGTTGGGTTGATAAAAATAAGAATAATAAGTATAGTAATTGTCGTTCTATCGATCATATAAGCATAATATGGCTAATAGTATGAGTTAGATTGGTAATAATCAGAGTAATAAGTATAGTAATTGTCGTTCTATCGATCATATAAGCATAATATGGCTAATAATATGAGTTAGATTGATAATACTAAGAGTAGTGAGTATAGTAATTGTCGTTCTATCGATCATATAAGCATAATGTGGCTAATAATATGAGTTAGATTGATAATAATAAGAGTAATGAGTATAGTAATTGTAGTTCTATCGATCATATAAGCATAATGTGGCTAATAATATGAATTGGATTCATAATAATAAGAGTAATGAGGATAGTAATTGTCGTTCTATCGATCATTTAAGCATAATATGGCGAATAATATGAGTTGGGTTGATAAAAATAAGAATAATAAGTATAGTAATTGTCGTTCTATCGATCATATAAGCATAATATGGCTAATAATATGAGTTAGATTGATAATACTAAGACTAGCGAGTATAGTGATTGTTGTTCTATCGATCATATAAGCATAATATGGCTAATAATATGAGTTAGATTGATAATACTAAGAGTAGTGAGTATAGTAATTCTCGTTCTATCGATCATATAAGCATAATGTGGCTAATAATATGAGTTAGATTGATAATAATAACAGTAATAAGTATAGTAATTGTCGTTCTATCGATAATATAACCATAATATGGCTAATAATATGAGTTAGATTGATAATACTAAGAGTAGTGAGTATAGTAATTCTCGTTCTATCGATCATATAAGCATAATATGGCTAATAATATGAGTTAGATTCATAATAATAAGAGTAATGAGGATAGTAATTGTCGTTCTATCGATCATTTAAGCATAATATGGCGAATAATATGAGTTGGGTTGATAAAAATAAGAATAATAAGTATAGTAATTGTCGTTCTATCGATCATATAAGCATAATATGGCTAATAATATGAGTTAGATTGATAATACTAAGAGTAGCGAGTATAGTAATTGTCGTTCTATCGATCATATAAGCATAATATGGCTAATAATATGAGTTAGATTGATAATACTAAGAGTAGTGAGTATAGTAATTCTCGTTCTATCGATCATATAAGCATAATGTGGCTAATAATATGAGTTAGATTGATAATAATAACAGTAATAAGTATAGTAATTGTCGTTCTATCGATAATATAACCATAATATGGCTAATAATATGAGTTAGATTGATAATACTAAGAGTAGTGAGTATAGTAATTCTCGTTCTATCGATCATATAAGCATAATATGGCTAATAATATGAGTTAGATTGATAATACTAAGAGTAGTGAGTATAGTAATTGTCGTTCTATCGATCATATAAGCATAATATGACAAATAATATGAGTTAGATTGATAATAGTAAGTGTAATAAGTATAGTAAATGTCGTGCTATCGATCATATCTGCATAATATGGTTAATAATATGAGTTAGATTGATAATACTAAGAGTAGTGAGTATAGTAATTCTCGTTCTATCGATCATATAAGCATAATGTGGCTAATAATATGAGTTAGATTGATAATAATAACAGTAATAAGTATAGTAATTGTCGTTCTATCGATAATATAACCATAATATGGCTAATAATATGAGTTAGATTGATAATACTAAGAGTAGTGAGTATAGTAATTCTCGTTCTATCGATCATATAAGCATAATATGGCTAATAATATGAGTTAGATTCATAATAATAAGAGTAATGAGGATAGTAATTGTCGTTCTATCGATCATTTAAGCATAATATGGCGAATAATATGAGTTGGGTTGATAAAAATAAGAATAATAAGTATAGTAATTGTCGTTCTATCGATCATATAAGCATAATATGGCTAATAATAGGAGTTAGATTGATAATACTAAGAGTAGCGAGTATAGTAATTCTCGTTCTATCGATCATATAAGCATAATATGGCTAATAATATGAGTTAGATTGATAATAATAAGAGTAATAAGTACAGTAATTGTCGTTCTATCGATCATATAAGCATAATATGGCTAATAATAGGAGTTAGATTGATAATACTAAGAGTAGCGAGTATAGTAATTCTCGTTCTATCGATCATATAAGCATAATATGGCTAATAATATGAGTTAGATTGATAATAATAAGAGTAATAAGTACAGTAATTGTCGTTCTATCGATCATATCTGCATAATATGGTTAATAATATGAGTTAGATTGATAATACTAAGAGTAGCGAGTATAGTAATTCTCGTTCTATCGATCATATAAGCATAATATGGCTAATAATATGAGTTAGATTGATAATAATAAGAGTAATAAGTACAGTAATTGTCGTTCTATCGATCATATCTGCATAATATGGTTAATAATATGAGTTAGATTGATAATAATAAGAGTAATAAGTATAGTAATTGTAGTTCTATCGATCATATAAGCATAATATGGCTAATAATATGAGTTAGATTGATAATAATAAGAGTAATAAGTACAGTAATTGTCGTTCTATCGATCATATCTGCATAATATGGTTAATAATATGAGTTAGATTGATAATAATAAGAGTAATAAGTATAGTAATTGTCGTTCTATCGATCATATCTGCATAATATGGTTAATAATATGAGTTAGATTGATAATAGTAAGTGTAATAAGTATAGTAATTGTAGTTCTATCGATCATATAAGCATAATATGGCTAATAATATGAGTTAGATTGATAATAATAAGAGTAATAAGTACAGTAATTGTCGTTCTATCGATCATATCTGCATAATATGGTTAATAATATGAGTTAGATTGATAATAATAAGAGTAATAAGTATAGTAATTGTCGTTCTATCGATCATATCTGCATAATATGGTTAATAATATGAGTTAGATTGATAATAGTAAGTGTAATAAGTATAGTAATTGTAGTTCTATCGATCATATAAGCATAATATGGCTAATAATATGAGTTAGATTGATAATACTAAGAGTAGTGAGTATAGTAATTGTCGTTCTATCGATCATATAAGCATAATGTGGCTAATAATATGAGTTAGAGTGATAATACTAAGAGTAGTGAGTATAGTAATTCTCATTCTATCGATCATATAAGCATAATATGGCTAATAATATGAGTTAGATTGATAATAATAACAGTAATAAGTACAGTTATTGTAGTTCTATCGATAATATAAGCATAATATGGCTAATAATATGAGTTAGATTGATAATACTAAGAGTAGTGAGTATAGTAATTGTCGTTCTATCGATCATATAAGCATAATGTGGCTAATAATATGAGTTAGATTGATAATAATAAGAGTAATGAGTATAGTAATTGTAGTTCTATCGATCATATAAGCATAATGTGGCTAATAATATGAATTGGATTCATAATAATAAGAGTAATGAGGATAGTAATTGTCGTTCTATCGATCATTTAAGCATAATATGGCGAATAATATGAGTTGGGTTGATAAAAATAAGAATAATAAGTATAGTAATTGTCGTTCTATCGATCATATAAGCATAATATGGCTAATAATATGAGTTAGATTGATAATACTAAGACTAGCGAGTATAGTGATTGTTGTTCTATCGATCATATAAGCATAATATGGCTAATAATATGAGTTAGATTGATAATACTAAGAGTAGTGAGTATAGTAATTCTCGTTCTATCGATCATATAAGCATAATGTGGCTAATAATATGAGTTAGATTGATAATAATAACAGTAATAAGTATAGTAATTGTCGTTCTATCGATAATATAACCATAATATGGCTAATAATATGAGTTAGATTGATAATACTAAGAGTAGTGAGTATAGTAATTCTCGTTCTGTCGATCATATAAGCATAATATGGCTAATAATATGAGTTAGATTCATAATAATAAGAGTAATGAGGATAGTAATTGTCGTTCTATCGATCATTTAAGCATAATATGGCGAATAATATGAGTTGGGTTGATAAAAATAAGAATAATAAGTATAGTAATTGTCGTTCTATCGATCATATAAGCATAATATGGCTAATAATATGAGTTAGATTGATAATACTAAGAGTAGCGAGTATAGTAATTGTCGTTCTATCGATCATATAAGCATAATATGGCTAATAATATGAGTTAGATTGATAATACTAAGAGTAGTGAGTATAGTAATTCTCGTTCTATCGATCATATAAGCATAATGTGGCTAATAATATGAGTTAGATTGATAATAATAACAGTAATAAGTATAGTAATTGTCGTTCTATCGATAATATAACCATAATATGGCTAATAATATGAGTTAGATTGATAATACTAAGAGTAGTGAGTATAGTAATTCTCGTTCTATCGATCATATAAGCATAATATGGCTAATAATATGAGTTAGATTGATAATACTAAGAGTAGTGAGTATAGTAATTGTCGTTCTATCGATCATATAAGCATAATATGACAAATAATATGAGTTAGATTGATAATAGTAAGTGTAATAAGTATAGTAAATGTCGTGCTATCGATCATATCTGCATAATATGGTTAATAATATGAGTTAGATTGATAATACTAAGAGTAGTGAGTATAGTAATTCTCGTTCTATCGATCATATAAGCATAATGTGGCTAATAATATGAGTTAGATTGATAATAATAAGAGTAATAAGTACAGTAATTGTCGTTCTATCGATCATATAAGCATAATATGGCTAATAATAGGAGTTAGATTGATAATACTAAGAGTAGCGAGTATAGTAATTCTCGTTCTATCGATCATATAAGCATAATATGGCTAATAATATGAGTTAGATTGATAATAATAAGAGTAATAAGTACAGTAATTGTCGTTCTATCGATCATATCTGCATAATATGGTTAATAATATGAGTTAGATTGATAATAATAAGAGTAATAAGTATAGTAATTGTCGTTCTATCGATCATATCTGCATAATATGGTTAATAATATGAGTTAGATTGATAATAGTAAGTGTAATAAGTATAGTAATTGTAGTTCTATCGATCATATAAGCATAATATGGCTAATAATATGAGTCAGATTCATAATAATAAGAGTAATAAGTATAGTAATTGTCGTTCTATCGATCATTTAAGCATAATATGGCGAATAATATGAGTTGGGTTGATAAAAATAAGAATAATAAGTATAGTAATTGTCGTTCTATCGATAATATAAGCATAATATGGCTAATAATATGAGTTAGATTGGTAATAATCAGAGTAATAAGTATAGTAATTGTCGTTCTATCGATCATATAAGCATAATATGGCTAATAATATGAGTTAGAGTGATAATACTAAGAGTAGTGAGTATAGTAATGCTCATTCTATCGATCATATAAGCATAATATGGCTAATAATATGAGTTAGATTGATAATAATAACAGTAATAAGTACAGTTATTGTAGTTCTATCGATAATATAAGCATAATATGGCTAATAATATGAGTTAGATTGATAATACTAAGAGTAGTGAGTATAGTAATTGTCGTTCTATCGATCATATAAGCATAATGTGGCTAATAATATGAGTTAGATTGATAATAATAAGAGTAATGAGTATAGTAATTGTAGTTCTATCGATCTTATAAGCATAATGTGGCTAATAATATGAATTGGATTCATAATAATAAGAGTAATGAGGATAGTAATTGTCGTTCTATCGATCATTTAAGCATAATATGGCGAATAATATGAGTTGGGTTGATAAAAATAAGAATAATAAGTATAGTAATTGTCGTTCTATCGATCATATAAGCATAATATGGCTAATAATATGAGTTAGATTGATAATACTAAGACTAGCGAGTATAGTGATTGTTGTTCTATCGATCATATAAGCATAATATGGCTAATAATATGAGTTAGATTGATAATACTAAGAGTAGTGAGTATAGTAATTCTCGTTCTATCGATCATATAAGCATAATGTGGCTAATAATATGAGTTAGATTGATAATAATAACAGTAATAAGTATAGTAATTGTCGTTCTATCGATAATATAACCATAATATGGCTAATAATATGAGTTAGATTGATAATACTAAGAGTAGTGAGTATAGTAATTCTCGTTCTATCGATCATATAAGCATAATATGGCTAAAAATATGAGTTAGATTCATAATAATAAGAGTAATGAGGATAGTAATTGTCGTTCTATCGATCATTTAAGCATAATATGGCGAATAATATGAGTTGGGTTGATAAAAATAAGAATAATAAGTATAGTAATTGTCGTTCTATCGATCATATAAGCATAATATGGCTAATAATATGAGTTAGATTGATAATACTAAGAGTAGCGAGTATAGTAATTGTCGTTCTATCGATCATATAAGCATAATATGGCTAATAATATGAGTTAGATTGATAATACTAAGAGTAGTGAGTATAGTAATTCTCGTTCTATCGATCATATAAGCATAATGTGGCTAATAATATGAGTTAGATTGATAATAATAACAGTAATAAGTATAGTAATTGTCGTTCTATCGATAATATAACCATAATATGGCTAATAATATGAGTTAGATTGATAATACTAAGAGTAGTGAGTATAGTAATTCTCGTTCTATCGATCATATAAGCATAATATGGCTAATAATATGAGTTAGATTGATAATACTAAGAGTAGTGAGTATAGTAATTGTCGTTCTATCGATCATATAAGCATAATATGACAAATAATATGAGTTAGATTGATAATAGTAAGTGTAATAAGTATAGTAAATGTCGTGCTATCGATCATATCTGCATAATATGGTTAATAATATGAGTTAGATTGATAATACTAAGAGTAGTGAGTATAGTAATTCTCGTTCTATCGATCATATAAGCATAATGTGGCTAATAATATGAGTTAGATTGATAATAATAACAGTAATAAGTATAGTAATTGTCGTTCTATCGATAATATAACCATAATATGGCTAATAATATGAGTTAGATTGATAATACTAAGAGTAGTGAGTATAGTAATTCTCGTTCTATCGATCATATAAGCATAATATGGCTAATAATATGAGTTAGATTCATAATAATAAGAGTAATGAGGATAGTAATTGTCGTTCTATCGATCATTTAAGCATAATATGGCGAATAATATGAGTTGGGTTGATAAAAATAAGAATAATAAGTATAGTAATTGTCGTTCTATCGATCATATAAGCATAATATGGCTAATAATAGGAGTTAGATTGATAATACTAAGAGTAGCGAGTATAGTAATTCTCGTTCTATCGATCATATAAGCATAATATGGCTAATAATATGAGTTAGATTGATAATAATAAGAGTAATAAGTACAGTAATTGTCGTTCTATCGATCATATAAGCATAATATGGCTAATAATAGGAGTTAGATTGATAATACTAAGAGTAGCGAGTATAGTAATTCTCGTTCTATCGATCATATAAGCATAATATGGCTAATAATATGAGTTAGATTGATAATAATAAGAGTAATAAGTACAGTAATTGTCGTTCTATCGATCATATCTGCATAATATGGTTAATAATATGAGTTAGATTGATAATAATAAGAGTAATAAGTATAGTAATTGTCGTTCTATCGATCATATCTGCATAATATGGTTAATAATATGAGTTAGATTGATAATAGTAAGTGTAATAAGTATAGTAATTGTAGTTCTTTCGATCATATAAGCATAATATGGCTAATAATATGAGTTAGATTGATAATACTAAGAGTAGTGAGTATAGTAATTGTCGTTCTATCGATCATATAAGCATAATGTGGCTAATAATATGAGTTAGATTGATAATAATAAGAGTAATGAGTATAGTAATTGTAGTTCTATCGATCATATAAGCATAATGTGGCTAATAATATGAATTGGATTCATAATAATAAGAGTAATAAGTATAGTAATTGTCGTTCTATCGATCATTTAAGCATAATATGGCGAATAATATGAGTTGGGTTGATAAAAATAAGAATAATAAGTATAGTAATTGTCGTTCTATCGATCATATAAGCATAATATGGCTAATAATATGAGTTAGATTGGTAATAATCAGAGTAATAAGTATAATAATTGTCGTTCTATCGATCATATAAGCATAATATGGCTAATAATATGAGTTAGATTGATAATACTAAGAGTAGTGAGTATAGTAATTGTCGTTCTATCGATCATATAAGCATAATGTGGCTAATAATATGAGTTAGATTGATAATAATAAGAGTAATGAGTATAGTAATTGTAGTTCTATCGATCATATAAGCATAATGTGGCTAATAATATGAATTGGATTCATAATAATAAGAGTAATGAGGATAGTAATTGTCGTTCTATCGATCATTTAAGCATAATATGGCGAATAATATGAGTTGGGTTGATAAAAATAAGAATAATAAGTATAGTAATTGTCGTTCTATCGATCATATAAGCATAATATGGCTAATAATAGGAGTTAGATTGATAATACTAAGAGTAGCGAGTATAGTAATTCTCGTTCTATCGATCATATAAGCATAATATGGCTAATAATATGAGCCAGATTCATAATAATAAGAGTAATAAGTATAGTAATTGTCGTTCTATCGATCATTTAAGCATAATATGGCGAATAATATGAGTTGGGTTGATAAAAATAAGAATAATAAGTATAGTAATTGTCGTTCTATCGATCATATAAGCATAATATGGCTAATAATATGAGTTAGATTGGTAATAATCAGAGTAATAAGTATAGTAATTGTCGTTCTATCGATCATATAAGCATAATATGGCTAATAATATGAGTTAGATTGATAATACTAAGAGTAGTGAGTATAGTAATTGTCGTTCTATCGATCATATAAGCATAATGTGGCTAATAATTTGAGTTAGATTGATAATAATAAGAGTAATGAGTATAGTAATTGTAGTTCTATCGATCATATAAGCATAATGTGGCGAATAATATGAATTGGATTCATAATAATAAGAGTAATGAGGATAGTAATTGTCGTTCTATCGATCATTTAAGCATAATATGGCGAATAATATGAGTTGGGTTGATAAAAATAAGAATAATAAGTATAGTAATTGTCGTTCTATCGATCATATAAGCATAATATGGCTAATAATATGAGTTAGATTGATAATACTAAGACTAGCGAGTATAGTGATTGTTGTTCTATCGATCATATAAGCATAATATGGCTAATAATATGAGTTAGATTGATAATACTAAGAGTAGTGAGTATAGTAATTCTCGTTCTATCGATCATATAAGCATAATGTGGCTAATAATATGAGTTAGATTGATAATAATAACAGTAATAAGTATAGTAATTGTCGTTCTATCGATCATATAAGCATAATATGGCTAATAATATGAGTTAGATTGATAATACTAAGAGTAGTGAGTATGGTACTTCTCGTTCTATCGATCATATAAGCATAATGTGGCTAATAATATGAGTTAGATTGATAATAATAACAGTAATAAGTATAGTAATTGTCGTTCTATCGATAATATAACCATAATATGGCTAATAATATGAGTTAGATTGATAATACTAAGAGTAGCGAGTATAGTAATTCTCGTTCTATCGATCATATAAGCATAATATGGCTAATAATATGAGTTAGATTGATAATACTAAGAGTAGTGAGTATAGTAATTGTCGTTCTATCGATCATATAAGCATAATATGACAAATAATATGAGTTAGATTGATAATAGTAAGTGTAATAAGTATAGTAAATGTCGTGCTATCGATCATATCTGCATAATATGGTTAATAATATGAGTTAGATTGATAATAATAAGAGTAATAAGTACAGTAATTGTCGTTCTATCGATCATATCTGCATAATATGGTTAATAATATGAGTTAGATTGATAATAATAAGAGTAATAAGTATAGTAATTGTCGTTCTATCGATCATATCTGCATAATATGGTTAATAATATGAGTTAGATTGATAATAGTAAGTGTAATAAGTATAGTAATTGTAGTTCTATCGATCATATAAGCATAATATGGCTAATAATATGAGTCAGATTCATAATAATAAGAGTAATAAGTATAGTAATTGTCGTTCTATCGATCATTTAAGCATAATATGGCGAATAATATGAGTTGGGTTGATAAAAATAAGAATAATAAGTATAGTAATTGTCGTTCTATCGATCATATAAGCATAATATGGCTAATAATATGAGTTAGATTGGTAATAATCAGAGTAATAAGTATAGTAATTGTCGTTCTATCGATCATATAAGCATAATATGGCTAATAATATGAGTTAGATTGATAATACTAAGAGTAGTGAGTATAGTAATTGTAGTTCTATCGATCATATAAGCATAATGTGGCTAATAATATGAATTGGATTCATAATAATAAGAGTAATGAGGATAGTAATTGTCGTTCTATCGATCATTTAAGCATAATATGGCGAATAATATGAGTTGGGTTGATAAAAATAAGAATAATAAGTATAGTAACTGTCGTTCTATCGATCATATAAGCATAATATGGCTAATAATATGAGTTAGATTGATAATACTAAGACTAGCGAGTATAGTGATTGTTGTTCTATCGATCATATAAGCATAATATGGCTAATAATATGAGTTAGATTGATAATACTAAGAGTAGTGAGTATAGTAATTCTCGTTCTATCGATCATATAAGCATAATGTGGCTAATAATATGAGTTAGATTGATAATAATAACAGTAATAAGTATAGTAATTGTCGTTCTATCGATAATATAACCATAATATGGCTAATAATATGAGTTAGATTGATAATACTAAGAGTAGTGAGTATAGTAATTCTCGTTCTATCGATCATATAAGCATAATATGGCTAATAATATGAGTTAGATTCATAATAATAAGAGTAATGAGGATAGTAATTGTCGTTCTATCGATCATTTAAGCATAATATGGCGAATAATATGAGTTGGGTTGATAAAAATAAGAATAATAAGTATAGTAATTGTCGTTCTATCGATCATATAAGCATAATATGGCTAATAATATGAGTTAGATTGATAATACTAAGAGTAGCGAGTATAGTAATTGTCGTTCTATCGATCATATAAGCATAATATGGCTAATAATATGAGTTAGATTGATAATACTAAGAGTAGTGAGTATAGTAATTCTCGTTCTATCGATCATATAAGCATAATGTGGCTAATAATATGAGTTAGATTGATAATAATAACAGTAATAAGTATAGTAATTGTCGTTCTATCGATAATATAACCATAATATGGCTAATAATATGAGTTAGATTGATAATACTAAGAGTAGTGAGTATAGTAATTCTCGTTCTATCGATCATATAAGCATAATATGGCTAATAATATGAGTTAGATTGATAATACTAAGAGTAGTGAGTATAGTAATTGTCGTTCTATCGATCATATAAGCATAATATGACAAATAATATGAGTTAGATTGATAATAGTAAGTGTAATAAGTATAGTAAATGTCGTGCTATCGATCATATCTGCATAATATGGTTAATAATATGAGTTAGATTGATAATACTAAGAGTAGTGAGTATAGTAATTCTCGTTCTATCGATCATATAAGCATAATGTGGCTAATAATATGAGTTAGATTGATAATAATAACAGTAATAAGTATAGTAATTGTCGTTCTATCGATAATATAACCATAATATGGCTAATAATATGAGTTAGATTGATAATACTAAGAGTAGTGAGTATAGTAATTCTCGTTCTATCGATCATATAAGCATAATATGGCTAATAATATGAGTTAGATTCATAATAATAAGAGTAATGAGGATAGTAATTGTCGTTCTATCGATCATTTAAGCATAATATGGCGAATAATATGAGTTGGGTTGATAAAAATAAGAATAATAAGTATAGTAATTGTCGTTCTATCGATCATATAAGCATAATATGGCTAATAATAGGAGTTAGATTGATAATACTAAGAGTAGCGAGTATAGTAATTCTCGTTCTATCGATCATATAAGCATAATATGGCTAATAATATGAGTTAGATTGATAATAATAAGAGTAATAAGTACAGTAATTGTCGTTCTATCGATCATATAAGCATAATATGGCTAATAATAGGAGTTAGATTGATAATACTAAGAGTAGCGAGTATAGTAATTCTCGTTCTATCGATCATATAAGCATAATATGGCTAATAATATGAGTTAGATTGATAATAATAAGAGTAATAAGTACAGTAATTGTCGTTCTATCGATCATATCTGCATAATATGGTTAATAATATGAGTTAGATTGATAATAATAAGAGTAATAAGTATAGTAATTGTAGTTCTATCGATCATATAAGCATAATATGGCTAATAATATGAGTCAGATTCATAATAATAAGAGTAATAAGTATAGTAATTGTCGTTCTATCGATCATTTAAGCATAATATGGCGAATAATATGAGTTGGGTTGATAAAAATAAGAATAATAAGTATAGTAATTGTCGTTCTATCGATCATATAAGCATAATATGGCTAATAATATGAGTTAGATTGGTAATAATCAGAGTAATAAGTATAGTAATTGTCGTTCTATCGATCATATAAGCATAATATGGCTAATAATATGAGTTAGATTGATAATACTAAGAGTAGTGAGTATAGTAATTCTCGTTCTATCGATCATATAAGCATAATGTGGCTAATGATATGAGTTAGATTGATAATAATAACAGTAATAAGTACAGTAATTGTCGTTCTATCGATAATATAACCATAATATGGCTAATAATATGAGTTAGATTGATAATACTAAGAGTAGCGAGTATAGTAATTGTTGTTCTATCGATCATATAAGCATAATATGGCTAATAATATGAGTTAGATTGATAATAATAAGAGTAATGAGTATAGTAATTGTAGTTCTATCGATCATATAAGCATAATGTGGCTAATAATATGAATTGGATTCATAATAATAAGAGTAATGAGGATAGTAATTGTCGTTCTATCGATCATTTAAGCATAATATGGCGAATAATATGAGTTGGGTTGATAAAAATAAGAATAATAAGTATAGTAATTGTCGTTCTATCGATCATATCAGCATAATATGGGTAATATTATGAGTTGGATTGATAATAATAAGAGTAATGAGTATAGTAATTGTAGTTCTATCGATCATATAAGCATAATGTGGCTAATAATATGAGTTAGATTCATAATAATAAGAGTAATGAGGATAGTAATTGTCGTTCTATCGATCATTTAAGCATAATATGGCGAATAATATGAGTTGGGTTGATAAAAATAAGAATAATAAGTATAGTAATTGTCGTTCTATCGATCATATCAGCATAATATGGGTAATATTATGAGTTGGATTGATAATAATAAGAGTAATGAGTATAGTAATTGTAGTTCTATCGATCATATAAGCATAATGTGGCTAATAATATGAGTTAGATTCATAATAATAAGAGAAATGAGGATAGTAATTGTCGTTCTATCGATCATTTAAGCATAATATGGCGAATAATATGAGTTGGGTTGATAAAAATAAGAATAATAAGTATAGTAATTGTCGTTCTATCGATCATATAAGCATAATATGGCTAATAATATGAGTTAGATTGATAATAATAAGAGTAATAAGTATAGTAATTGTAGTTCTATCGATCATATCTGCATAATATGGTTAATAATATGAGTTAGATTCATAACAATAAGAGTAATAAGTATAGTAATTGTAGTTCTATCGATCATATCTGCATAATATGGTTAATAATATGAGTTAGATTGATAATAATAAGAGTAATAAGTACAGTAATTGTCGTTCTATCGATCATATCTGCATAATATGGTTAATAATATGAGTTAGATTGATAATAATAAGAGTAATAAGTATAGTAATTGTCGTTCTATCGATCATATCTGCATAATATGGTTAATAATATGAGTTAGATTGATAATAGTAAGTGTAATAAGTATAGTAATTGTAGTTCTATCGATCATATAAGCATAATATGGCTAATAATATGAGTCAGATTCATAATAATAAGAGTAATAAGTATAGTAATTGTCGTTCTATCGATCATTTAAGCATAATATGGCGAATAATATGAGTTGGGTTGATAAAAATAAGGATAATAAGTATAGTAATTGTCGTTCTATCGATCATATAAGCATAATATGGCTAATAATATGAGTTAGATTGATAATACTAAGACTAGCGAGTATAGTGATTGTTGTTCTATCGATCATATAAGCATAATATGGCTAAAAATATGAGTTAGATTGATAATACTAAGAGTAGTGAGTATAGTAATTCTCGTTCTATCGATCATATAAGCATAATGTGGCTAATAATATGAGTTAGATTGATAATAATAACAGTAATAAGTATAGTAATTGTCGTTCTATCGATAATATAACCATAATATGGCTAATAATATGAGTTAGATTGATAATACTAAGAGTAGTGAGTATAGTAATTCTCGTTCTATCGATCATATAAGCATAATATGGCTAATAATATGAGTTAGATTCATAATAATAAGAGTAATGAGGATAGTAATTGTCGTTCTATCGATCATTTAAGCATAATATGGCGAATAATATGAGTTGGGTTGATAAAAATAAGAATAATAAGTATAGTAATTGTCGTTCTATCGATCATATAAGCATAATATGGCTAATAATATGAGTTAGATTGATAATACTAAGAGTAGCGAGTATAGTAATTGTCGTTCTATCGATCATATAAGCATAATATGGCTAATAATATGAGTTAGATTGATAATACTAAGAGTAGTGAGTATAGTAATTCTCGTTCTATCGATCATATAAGCATAATGTGGCTAATAATATGAGTTAGATTGATAATAATAACAGTAATAAGTATAGTAATTGTCGTTCTATCGATAATATAACCATAATATGGCTAATAATATGAGTTAGATTGATAATACTAAGAGTAGTGAGTATAGTAATTCTCGTTCTATCGATCATATAAGCATAATATGGCTAATAATATGAGTTAGATTGATAATACTAAGAGTAGTGAGTATAGTAATTGTCGTTCTATCGATCATATAAGCATAATATGACAAATAATATGAGTTAGATTGATAATAGTAAGTGTAATAAGTATAGTAAATGTCGTGCTATCGATCATATCTGCATAATATGGTTAATAATATGAGTTAGATTGATAATACTAAGAGTAGTGAGTATAGTAATTCTCGTTCTATCGATCATATAAGCATAATGTGGCTAATAATATGAGTTAGATTGATAATAATAACAGTAATAAGTATAGTAATTGTCGTTCTATCGATAATATAACCATAATATGGCTAATAATATGAGTTAGATTGATAATACTAAGAGTAGTGAGTATAGTAATTCTCGTTCTATCGATCATATAAGCATAATATGGCTAATAATATGAGTTAGATTCATAATAATAAGAGTAATGAGGATAGTAATTGTCGTTCTATCGATCATTTAAGCATAATATGGCGAATAATATGAGTTGGGTTGATAAAAATAAGAATAATAAGTATAGTAATTGTCGTTCTATCGATCATATAAGCATAATATGGCTAATAATAGGAGTTAGATTGATAATACTAAGAGTAGCGAGTATAGTAATTCTCGTTCTATCGATCATATAAGCATAATATGGCTAATAATATGAGTTAGATTGATAATAATAAGAGTAATAAGTACAGTAATTGTCGTTCTATCGATCATATCTGCATAATATGGTTAATAATATGAGTTAGATTGATAATAATAAGAGTAATAAGTATAGTAATTGTAGTTCTATCGATCATATAAGCATAATATGGCTAATAATATGAGTCAGATTCATAATAATAAGAGTAATAAGTATAGTAATTGTCGTTCTATCGATCATTTAAGCATAATATGGCGAATAATATGAGTTGGGTTGATAAAAATAAGAATAATAAGTATAGTAATTGTCGTTCTATCGATCATATAAGCATAATATGGCTAATAATATGAGTTAGATTGGTAATAATCAGAGTAATAAGTATAGTAATTGTCGTTCTATCGATCATATAAGCATAATATGGCTAATAATATGAGTTAGATTGATAATACTAAGAGTAGTGAGTATAGTAATTCTCGTTCTATCGATCATATAAGCATAATGTGGCTAATGATATGAGTTAGATTGATAATAATAACAGTAATAAGTACAGTAATTGTCGTTCTATCGATAATATAACCATAATATGGCTAATAATATGAGTTAGATTGATAATACTAAGAGTAGCGAGTATAGTAATTGTTGTTCTATCGATCATATAAGCATAATATGGCTAATAATATGAGTTAGATTGATAATAATAAGAGTAATGAGTATAGTAATTGTAGTTCTATCGATCATATAAGCATAATGTGGCTAATAATATGAATTGGATTCATAATAATAAGAGTAATGAGGATAGTAATTGTCGTTCTATCGATCATTTAAGCATAATATGGCGAATAATATGAGTTGGGTTGATAAAAATAAGAATAATAAGTATAGTAATTGTCGTTCTATCGATCATATCAGCATAATATGGGTAATATTATGAGTTGGATTGATAATAATAAGAGTAATGAGTATAGTAATTGTAGTTCTATCGATCATATAAGCATAATGTGGCTAATAATATGAGTTAGATTCATAATAATAAGAGAAATGAGGATAGTAATTGTCGTTCTATCGATCATTTAAGCATAATATGGCGAATAATATGAGTTGGGTTGATAAAAATAAGAATAATAAGTATAGTAATTGTCGTTCTATCGATCATATAAGCATAATATGGCTAATAATATGAGTTAGATTGATAATAATAAGAGTAATAAGTATAGTAATTGTAGTTCTATCGATCATATCTGCATAATATGGTTAATAATATGAGTTAGATTCATAACAATAAGAGTAATAAGTATAGTAATTGTAGTTCTATCGATCATATCTGCATAATATGGTTAATAATATGAGTTAGAATGATAATAATAAGAGTAATAAGTTTAGTAATTGTCGTTCTATCGATCATATCTGCATAATATGGTTAATAATATGAGTTAGATTGATAATAGTGAGTGTAATAACTATAGTGAATGTCGTTCTATCGATCATATCAGCATAATATGGGTAATATTATGAGTTGGATTGATAATAATAAGAGTAATGAATATAGTAATTGTAGTTCTATCGATCATATAAGCATAATATGGCTAATAATATGAGTTAGATTCATAATAATAAGAGTAATGAGGATAGCAATTGTCGTTCTATCGATCATTTAAGCATAATATGGCGAATAATATGAGTTGGGTTGATAAAAATAAGAATAATAAGTATAGTAATTGTCGTTCTATCGATCATATAAGCATAATATGGCTAATAATAGGAGTTAGATTGATAATACTAAGAGTAGCGAGTATAGTAATTCTCGTTCTATCGATCATATAAGCATAATATGGCTAATAATATGAGTTAGATTGATAATAATAAGAGTAATAAGTACAGTAATTGTCGTTCTATCGATCATATAAGCATAATATGGCTAATAATAGGAGTTAGATTGATAATACTAAGAGTAGCGAGTATAGTAATTCTCGTTCTATCGATCATATAAGCATAATATGGCTAATAATATGAGTTAGATTGATAATAATAAGAGTAATAAGTACAGTAATTGTCGTTCTATCGATCATATCTGCATAATATGGTTAATAATATGAGTTAGATTGATAATAATAAGAGTAATAAGTATAGTAATTGTCGTTCTATCGATCATATCTGCATAATATGGTTAATAATATGAGTTAGATTGATAATAGTAAGTGTAATAAGTATAGTAATTGTAGTTCTATCGATCATATAAGCATAATATGGCTAATAATATGAGTCAGATTCATAATAATAAGAGTAATAAGTATAGTAATTGTCGTTCTATCGATCATTTAAGCATAATATGGCGAATAATATGAGTTGGGTTGATAAAAATAAGGATAATAAGTATAGTAATTGTCGTTCTATCGATCATATAAGCATAATATGGCTAATAATATGAGTTAGATTGGTAATAATCAGAGTAATAAGTATAGTAATTGTCGTTCTATCGATCATATAAGCATAATATGGCTAATAATATGAGTTAGATTGATAATACTAAGAGTAGTGAGTATAGTAATTCTCGTTCTATCGATCATATAAGCATAATGTGGCTAATGATATGAGTTAGATTGATAATAATAACAGTAATAAGTACAGTAATTGTCGTTCTATCGATAATATAACCATAATATGGCTAATAATATGAGTTAGATTGATAATACTAAGAGTAGCGAGTATAGTAATTGTTGTTCTATCGATCATATAAGCATAATATGGCTAATAATATGAGTTAGATTGATAATACTAAGAGTAGTGAGTATAGTAATTCTCGTTCTATCGATCATATAAGCATAATGTGGCTAATAATATGAGTTAGATTGATAATAATAAGAGTAATAAGTATAGTAATTGTCGTTCTATCGATCATATCAGCATAATATGGGTAATATTATGAGTTGGATTGATAATAATAAGAGTAATGAGTATAGTAATTGTAGTTCTATCGATCATATAAGCATAATGTGCCTAATAATATGAGTTAGATTCATAATAATAAGAGTAATGAGGATAGTAATTGTCGTTCTATCGATCATTTAAGCATAATATGGCGAATAATATGAGTTGGGTTGATAAAAATAAGAATAATAAGTATAGTAATTGTCGTTCTATCGATCATATAAGCATAATATGGCTAATAATATGAGTTAGATTGATAATAATAAGAGTAATAAGTATAGTAATTGTAGTTCTATCGATCATATCTGCATAATATGGTTAATAATATGAGTTAGATTCATAACAATAAGAGTAATAAGTATAGTAATTGTAATTCTATCGATCATATCTGCATAATATGGTTAATAATATGAGTTAGAATGATAATAATAAGAGTCATAAGTTTAGTAATTGTCGTTCTATCGATCATATCTGCATAATATGGTTAATAATATGAGTTAGATTGATAATAGTGAGTGTAATAACTATAGTGAATGTCGTTCTATCGATCATATCAGCATAATATGGGCAATATTATGAGTTGGATTGATAATAATAAGAGTAATGAGTATAGTAATTGTAGTTCTATCGATCATATAAGCATAATGTGGCTAATAATATGAGTTAGATTCATAATAATAAGAGTAATGAGGATAGTAATTGTCGTTCTATCGATCATTTAAGCATAATATGGCGAATAATATGAGTTGGGTTGATAAAAATAAGAATAATAAGTATAGTAATTGTCGTTCTATCGATCATATAAGCATAATATGGCTAATAATAGGAGTTAGATTGATAATACTAAGAGTAGCGAGTATAGTAATTCTCGTTCTATCGATCATATAAGCATAATATGGCTAATAATATGAGTTAGATTGATAATAATAAGAGTAATAAGTATAGTAATTGTCGTTCTATCGATCATATAAGCATAATATGGCTAATAATATGAGTTAGAGTGATAATACTAAGAGTAGTGAGTATAGTAATTCTCATTCTATCGATCATATAAGCATAATATGGCTAATAATATGAGTTAGATTGATAATAATAACAGTAATAAGTACAGTTATTGTAGTTCTATCGATAATATAAGCATAATATGGCTAATAATATGAGTTACATTGATAATACTAAGAGTAGTGAGTATAGTAATTGTCGTTCTATCGATCATATAAGCATAATATGGCTAATAATATGAGTTAGATTGATAACAATAAGAGTAATGAGTATAGTAATTGTAGTTCTATCGATCATATAAGCATAATGTGGCTAATAATATGAATTGGATTCATAATAATAAGAGTAATGAGGATAGTAATTGTCGTTCTATCGATCATTTAAGCATAATATGGCGAATAATATGAGTTGGGTTGATAAAAATAAGAATAATAAGTATAGTAATTGTCGTTCTATCGATCATATAAGCATAATATGGCTAATAATATGAGTTAGATTGATAATACTAAGAGTAGCGAGTATAGTAATTGTTGTTCTATCGATCATATAAGCATAATATGGCTAATAATATGAGTTAGATTGATAATACTAAGAGTAGTGAGTATAGTAATTCTCGTTCTATCGATCATATAAGCATAATGCGGCTAATAATATGAGTTAGATTGATAATAATAACAGTAATAAGTATAGTAATTGTCGTTCTATCGATAATATAACCATAATATGGCTAATAATATGAGTTAGATTGATAATACTAAGAGTAGTGAGTATAGTAATTCTCGTTCTATCGATCATATAAGCATAATGTGGCTAATAATATGAGTTAGATTCATAATAATAAGAGTAATGAGGATAGTAATTGTCGTTCTATCGATCATTTAAGCATAATATGGCGAATAATATGAGTTGCGTTGATAAAAATAAGAATAATAAGTATAGTAATTGTCGTTCTATCGATCATATAAGCATAATATGGCTAATAATATGAGTTAGATTGATAATAATAAGAGTAATAAGTACAGTAATTGTCGTTCTATCGATCATATAAGCATAATATGGCTAATAATAGGAGTCAGATTCATAATAATAAGAGTAATAAGTATAGTAATTGTCGTTCTATCGATCATTTAAGCATAATATGGCGAATAATATGAGTTGGGTTGATAAAAATAAGGATAATAAGTATAGTAATTGTCGTTCTATCGATCATATAAGCATAATATGGCTAATAATATGAGTTAGATTGGTAATAATCAGAGTAATAAGTATAGTAATTGTCGTTCTATCGATCATATAAGCATAATATGGCTAATAATATGAGTTAGATTGATAATACTAAGAGTAGTGAGTATAGTAATTCTCGTTCTATCGATCATATAAGCATAATGTGGCTAATGATATGAGTTAGATTGATAATAATAACAGTAATAAGTACAGTAATTGTCGTTCTATCGATAATATAACCATAATATGGCTAATAATATGAGTTAGATTGATAATACTAAGAGTAGCGAGTATAGTAATTGTTGTTCTATCGATCATATAAGCATAATATGGCTAATAATATGAGTTAGATTGATAATACTAAGAGTAGTGAGTATAGTAATTCTCGTTCTATCGATCATATAAGCATAATGTGGCTAATAATATGAGTTAGATTGATAATAATAAGAGTAATAAGTATAGTAATTGTCGTTCTATCGATCATATCAGCATAATATGGGTAATATTATGAGTTGGATTGATAATAATAAGAGTAATGAGTATAGTAATTGTAGTTCTATCGATCATATAAGCATAATGTGCCTAATAATATGAGTTAGATTCATAATAATAAGAGTAATGAGGATAGTAATTGTCGTTCTATCGATCATTTAAGCATAATATGGCGAATAATATGAGTTGGGTTGATAAAAATAAGAATAATAAGTATAGTAATTGTCGTTCTATCGATCATATAAGCATAATATGGCTAATAATATGAGTTAGATTGATAATAATAAGAGTAATAAGTATAGTAATTGTAGTTCTATCGATCATATCTGCATAATATGGTTAATAATATGAGTTAGATTCATAAAAATAAGAGTAATAAGTATAGTAATTGTAATTCTATCGATCATATCTGCATAATATGGTTAATAATATGAGTTAGAATGATAATAATAAGAGTCATAAGTTTAGTAATTGTCGTTCTATCGATCATATCTGCATAATATGGTTAATAATATGAGTTAGATTGATAATAGTGAGTGTAATAACTATAGTGAATGTCGTTCTATCGATCATATCAGCATAATATGGGCAATATTATGAGTTGGATTGATAATAATAAGAGTAATGAGTATAGTAATTGTAGTTCTATCGATCATATAAGCATAATGTGGCTAATAATATGAGTTAGATTCATAATAATAAGAGTAATGAGGATAGTAATTGTCGTTCTATCGATCATTTAAGCATAATATGGCGAATAATATGAGTTGGGTTGATAAAAATAAGAATAATAAGTATAGTAATTGTCGTTCTATCGATCATATAAGCATAATATGGCTAATAATAGGAGTTAGATTGATAATACTAAGAGTAGCGAGTATAGTAATTCTCGTTCTATCGATCATATAAGCATAATATGGCTAATAATATGAGTTAGATTGATAATAATAAGAGTAATAAGTATAGTAATTGTCGTTCTATCGATCATATAAGCATAATATGGCTAATAATATGAGTTAGAGTGATAATACTAAGAGTAGTGAGTATAGTAATTCTCATTCTATCGATCATATAAGCATAATATGGCTAATAATATGAGTTAGATTGATAATAATAACAGTAATAAGTACAGTTATTGTAGTTCTATCGATAATATAAGCATAATATGGCTAATAATATGAGTTACATTGATAATACTAAGAGTAGTGAGTATAGTAATTGTCGTTCTATCGATCATATAAGCATAATATGGCTAATAATATGAGTTAGATTGATAACAATAAGAGTAATGAGTATAGTAATTGTAGTTCTATCGATCATATAAGCATAATGTGGCTAATAATATGAATTGGATTCATAATAATAAGAGTAATGAGGATAGTAATTGTCGTTCTATCGATCATTTAAGCATAATATGGCGAATAATATGAGTTGGGTTGATAAAAATAAGAATAATAAGTATAGTAATTGTCGTTCTATCGATCATATAAGCATAATATGGCTAATAATATGAGTTAGATTGATAATACTAAGAGTAGCGAGTATAGTAATTGTTGTTCTATCGATCATATAAGCATAATATGGCTCTTAATATGAGTTAGATTGATAATACTAAGAGTAGTGAGTATAGTAATTCTCGTTCTATCGATCATATAAGCATAATGCGGCTAATAATATGAGTTAGATTGATAATAATAACAGTAATAAGTATAGTAATTGTCGTTCTATCGATAATATAACCATAATATGGCTAATAATATGAGTTAGATTGATAATACTAAGAGTAGTGAGTATAGTAATTCTCGTTCTATCGATCATATAAGCATAATGTGGCTAATAATATGAGTTAGATTCATAATAATAAGAGTAATGAGGATAGTAATTGTCGTTCTATCGATCATTTAAGCATAATATGGCGAATAATATGAGTTGCGTTGATAAAAATAAGAATAATAAGTATAGTAATTGTCGTTCTATCGATCATATAAGCATAATATGGCTAATAATATGAGTTAGATTGATAATACTAAGAGTAGCGAGTATAGTAATTGTCGTTCTATCGATCATATAAGCATAATATGGCTAATAATGTGAGTTAGATTGATAATACTAAGAGTAGTGAGTATAGTAATTCTCGTTCTATCGATCATATAAGCATAATATGGCTAATAATATGAGTTAGATTGATAATAATAAGAGTAATAAGTATAGTAATTGTAGTTCTATCGATCATATCTGCATAATATGGTTAATAATATGAGTTAGAATGATAATAATAAGAGTAATAAGTTTAGTAATTGTCGTTCTATCGATCATATCTGCATAATATGGTTAATAATATGAGTTAGATTGATAATAGTGAGTGTAATAACTATAGTGAATGTCGTTCTATCGATCATATCAGCATAATATGGGTAATATTATGAGTTGGATTGATAATAATAAGAGTAATGAGTATAGTAATTGTAGTTCTATCGATCATATAAGCATAATGTGGCTAATAATATGAGTTAGATTCATAATAATAAGAGTAATGAGGATAGTAATTGTCGTTCTATCGATCATTTAAGCATAATATGGCTAATAATATGAGTTAGATTGATAATAATAACAGTAATAAGTATAGTAATTGTCGTTCTATCGATAATATAACCATAATATGGCTAATAATATGAGTTACATTGATAATAATAAGAGTAATGAGTATAGTAATTGTAGTTCTATCGATAATATAACCATAATATGGCTAATAATATGAGTTACATTGATAATAATAAGAGTAATGAGTATAGTAATTGTAGTTCTATCGATCATATCTGCAAAATATGGCTAATAATATGAGTTAGATTGATAATACTAAGAGTAGTGACTATAGAAATTCTCGTTCTATCGATCATAAAAGCATAATATGGCTAATAATATGAGTTAGATTGGTAATAATAAGAGAAATAAGTATAGTAATTGTCGTTCTATCGATCATATAAGCATAATATGGCTAATAATATGAGTTAGATTGATAATACTAATAGTAGTGAGTATAGTAATTCTCGTTCTATCGATCATATAAGCATAATGTGGCTAATAATATGAGTTAGATTGATAATAATAAGAGTAATAAGTATAGTAATTGTCGTTCTATCGATCATATCAGCATAATATGGGTAATATTATGAGTTGGATTGATAATAATAAGAGTAATGAGTATAGTAATTGTAGTTCTATCGATCATATAAGCATAATATGGCTAATAATATGAGTTAGATTGATAATAATAAGAGTAATGAGTATAGTAATTGTAGTTCTATCGATCATTTAAGCATAATATGGCTAATAATATGAGTTAGATTGATAATAATAACAGTAATAAGTATAGTAATTGTCGTTCTATCGATAATATAACCATAATATGGCTAATAATATGAGTTACATTGATAATAATAAGAGTAATGAGTATAGTAATTGTAGTTCTATCGATAATATAACCATAATATGGCTAATAATATGAGTTACATTGATAATAATAAGAGTAATGAGTATAGTAATTGTAGTTCTATCGATCATATCTGCAAAATATGGCTAATAATATGAGTTAGATTGATAATACTAAGAGTAGTGACTATAGAAATTCTCGTTCTATCGATCATAAAAGCATAATATGGCTAATAATATGAGTTAGATTGGTAATAATAAGAGAAATAAGTATAGTAATTGTCGTTCTATCGATCATATAAGCATAATATGGCTAATAATATGAGTTAGATTGATAATACTAATAGTAGTGAGTATAGTAATTCTCGTTCTATCGATCATATAAGCATAATGTGGCTAATAATATGAGTTAGATTGATAATAATAAGAGTAATAAGTATAGTAATTGTCGTTCTATCGATCATATCAGCATAATATGGGTAATATTATGAGTTGGATTGATAATAATAAGAGTAATGAGTATAGTAATTGTAGTTCTATCGATCATATAAGCATAATATGGCTAATAATATGAGTTAGATTGATAATAATAAGAGTAATGAGTATAGTAATTGTAGTTCTATCGATCATTTAAGCATAATATGGCTAATAATATGAGTTAGATTGATAATACTAAGAGTAGTGAGTATAGTAATTCTCGTTCTATCGATCATATAAGCATAATATGGCTAATAATATGAGTTAGATTGTTAATAATAAGAGTAATAAGTATAGTAATTGTCGTTCTATCGATCATATAAGCATAATATGGCTAATAATATGAGTTAGATTGATAATACTAAGAGTAGTGAGTATAGTAACTCTCGTTCTATCGATCATATAAGCATAATGTGGCTAATAATATGAGTTAGATTGATAATAATAAGAGTAATAAGTTTAGTAATTGTCGTTCTATCGATCATATCTGCATAATATGGTTAATAATATGAGTTAGATTGATAATAGTGAGTGTAATAACTATAGTGAATGTCGTGCTATCGATCATATCAGCATAATATGGGTAATATTATGAGTTGGATTGATAATAATAAGAGTAATGAGTATAGTAATTGTAGTTCTATCGATCATATAAGCATAATGTGGCTAATAATATGAATTGGATTCATAATAATAAGAGTAATGAGGATAGTAATTGTCGTTCTATCGATCATTTAAGCATAATATGGCTAATAATATGAGTTAGAGTGATAATACTAAGAGTAGTGAGTATAGTAATTCTCATTCTATCGATCATATAAGCATAATATGGCTAATAATATGAGTCAGATTCATAATAATAAGAGTAATAAGTATAGTAATTGTCGTTCTATCGATCATTTAAGCATAATATGGCGAATAATATGAGTTGGGTTGATAAAAATAAGAATAATAAGTATAGTAATTGTCGTTCTATCGATCATATAAGCATAATATGGCTAATAATAGGAGTTAGATTGATAATACTAAGAGTAGCGAGTATAGTAATTCTCGTTCTATCGATCATATAAGCATAATATGGCTAATAATATGAGTTAGATTGATAATAATAACAGTAATAAGTACAGTTATTGTAGTTCTATCGATAATATAAGCATAATATGGCTAATAATATGAGTTACATTGATAATACTAAGAGTAGTGAGTATAGTAATTGTCGTTCTATCGATCATATAAGCATAATATGGCTAATAATATGAGTTAGATTGATAACAATAAGAGTAATGAGTATAGTAATTGTAGTTCTATCGATCATATAAGCATAATGTGGCTAATAATATGAATTGGATTCATAATAATAAGAGTAATGAGGATAGTAATTGTCGTTCTATCGATCATTTAAGCATAATATGGCGAATAATATGAGTTGGGTTGATAAAAATAAGAATAATAAGTATAGTAATTGTCGTTCTATCGATCATATAAGCATAATATGGCTAATAATATGAGTTAGATTGATAATACTAAGAGTAGCGAGTATAGTAATTGTTGTTCTATCGATCATATAAGCATAATATGGCTAATAATATGAGTTAGATTGATAATACTAAGAGTAGTGAGTATAGTAATTCTCGTTCTATCGATCATATAAGCATAATGCGGCTAATAATATGAGTTAGATTGATAATAATAACAGTAATAAGTATAGTAATTGTCGTTCTATCGATAATATAACCATAATATGGCTAATAATATGAGTTAGATTGATAATACTAAGAGTAGTGAGTATAGTAATTCTCGTTCTATCGATCATATAAGCATAATGTGGCTAATAATATGAGTTAGATTCATAATAATAAGAGTAATGAGGATAGTAATTGTCGTTCTATCGATCATTTAAGCATAATATGGCGAATAATATGAGTTGCGTTGATAAAAATAAGAATAATAAGTATAGTAATTGTCGTTCTATCGATCATATAAGCATAATATGGCTAATAATATGAGTTAGATTGATAATACTAAGAGTAGCGAGTATAGTAATTGTCGTTCTATCGATCATATAAGCATAATATGGCTAATAATATGAGTTAGATTGATAATACTAAGAGTAGTGAGTATAGTAATTCTCGTTCTATCGATCATATAAGCATAATATGGCTAATAATATGAGTTAGATTGATAATAATAAGAGTAATAAGTATAGTAATTGTAGTTCTATCGATCATATCTGCATAATATGGTTAATAATATGAGTTAGAATGATAATAATAAGAGTAATAAGTTTAGTAATTGTCGTTCTATCGATCATATCTGCATAATATGGTTAATAATATGAGTTAGATTGATAATAGTGAGTGTAATAACTATAGTGAATGTCGTTCTATCGATCATATCAGCATAATATGGGTAATATTATGAGTTGGATTGATAATAATAAGAGTAATGAGTATAGTAATTGTAGTTCTATCGATCATATAAGCATAATGTGGCTAATAATATGAGTTAGATTCATAATAATAAGAGTAATGAGGATAGTAATTGTCGTTCTATCGATCATTTAAGCATAATATGGCGAATAATATGAGTTGGGTTGATAAAAATAAGAATAATAAGTATAGTAATTGTCGTTCTATCGATCATATAAGCATAATATGGCTAATAATATGAGTTAGATTGATAATAGTGAGTGTAATAACTATAGTGAATGTCGTTCTATCGATCATATCAGCATAATATGGGTAATATTATGAGTTGGATTGATAATAATAAGAGTAATGAGTATAGTAATTGTAGTTCTATCGATCATATAAGCATAATGTGGCTAATAATATGAATTGGATTCATAATAATAAGAGTAATGAGTATAGTAATTGTAGTTCTATCGATCATTTAAGCATAATATGGCTAATAATATGAGTTAGATTGATAATAATAACAGTAATAAGTATAGTAATTGTCGTTCTATCGATAATATAACCATAATATGGCTAATAATATGAGTTACATTGATAATAATAAGAGTAATGAGTATAGTAATTGTAGTTCTATCGATAATATAACCATAATATGGCTAATAATATGAGTTACATTGATAATAATAAGAGTAATGAGTATAGTAATTGTAGTTCTATCGATCATATCTGCAAAATATGGCTAATAATATGAGTTAGATTGATAATACTAAGAGTAGTGACTATAGTAATTCTCGTTCTATCGATCATAAAAGCATAATATGGCTAATAATATGAGTTAGATTGGTAATAATAAGAGAAATAAGTATAGTAATTGTCGTTCTATCGATCATATAAGCATAATATGGCTAATAATATGAGTTAGATTGATAATACTAATAGTAGTGAGTATAGTAATTCTCGTTCTATCGATCATATAAGCATAATGTGGCTAATAATATGAGTTAGATTGATAATAATAAGAGTAATAAGTATAGTAATTGTCGTTCTATCGATCATATCAGCATAATATGGGTAATATTATGAGTTGGATTGATAATAATAAGAGTAATGAGTATAGTAATTGTAGTTCTATCGATCATATAAGCATAATATGGCTAATAATATGAGTTAGATTGATAATAATAAGAGTAATGAGTATAGTAATTGTAGTTCTATCGATCATTTAAGCATAATATGGCTAATAATATGAGTTAGATTGATAATACTAAGAGTAGTGAGTATAGTAATTCTCGTTCTATCGATCATATAAGCATAATATGGCTAATAATATGAGTTAGATTGTTAATAATAAGAGTAATAAGTATAGTAATTGTCGTTCTATCGATCATATAAGCATAATATGGCTAATAATATGAGTTAGATTGATAATACTAAGAGTAGTGAGTATAGTAACTCTCGTTCTATCGATCATATAAGCATAATGTGGCTAATAATATGAGTTAGATTGATAATAATAAGAGTAATAAGTTTAGTAATTGTCGTTCTATCGATCATATCTGCATAATATGGTTAATAATATGAGTTAGATTGATAATAGTGAGTGTAATAACTATAGTGAATGTCGTGCTATCGATCATATCAGCATAATATGGGTAATATTATGAGTTGGATTGATAATAATAAGAGTAATGAGTATAGTAATTGTAGTTCTATCGATCATATAAGCATAATGTGGCTAATAATATGAATTGGATTCATAATAATAAGAGTAATGAGGATAGTAATTGTCGTTCTATCGATCATTTAAGCATAATATGGCTAATAATATGAGTTAGAGTGATAATACTAAGAGTAGTGAGTATAGTAATTCTCATTCTATCGATCATATAAGCATAATATGGCTAATAATATGAGTCAGATTCATAATAATAAGAGTAATAAGTATAGTAATTGTCGTTCTATCGATCATTTAAGCATAATATGGCGAATAATATGAGTTGGGTTGATAAAAATAAGAATAATAAGTATAGTAATTGTCGTTCTATCGATCATATAAGCATAATATGGCTAATAATAGGAGTTAGATTGATAATACTAAGAGTAGCGAGTATAGTAATTCTCGTTCTATCGATCATATAAGCATAATATGGCTAATAATATGAGTTAGATTGATAATAATAAGAGTAATAAGTACAGTAATTGTCGTTCTATCGATCATATAAGCATAATATGGCTAATAATATGAGTTAGAGTGATAATACTAAGAGTAGTGAGTATAGTAATTCTCATTCTATCGATCATATAAGCATAATATGGCTAATAATATGAGTCAGATTCATAATAATAAGAGTAATAAGTATAGTAATTGTCGTTCTATCGATCATTTAAGCATAATATGGCGAATAATATGAGTTGGGTTGATAAAAATAAGAATAATAAGTATAGTAATTGTCGTTCTATCGATCATATAGGCATAATATGGCTAATAATATGAGTTAGATTGGTAATAATCAGAGTAATAAGTATAGTAATTGTCGTTCTATCGATCATATAAGCATAATATGGCTAATAATATGAGTTAGATTGATAATACAAAGAGTAGTGAGTATAGTAATTCTCGTTCTATCGATCATATAAGCATAATGTGGCTAATGATATGAGTTAGATTGATAATAATAACAGTAATAAGTACAGTAATTGTCGTTCTATCGATAATATAACCATAATATGGCTAATAATATGAGTTAGATTGATAATACTAAGAGTAGTGAGTATAGTAATTCTCGTTGTATCGATCATATAAGCATAATATGGCTAATAATATGAGTTAGATTGATAATAATAAGAGTAATGAGTATAGTAATTGTAGTTCTATCGATCATTTAAGCATAATATGGCTAATAATATGAGTTAGATTGATAATAATAACAGTAATAAGTATAGTAATTGTCGTTCTATCGATAATATAACCATAATATGGCTAATAATATGAGTTACATTGATGATAATAAGAGTAATGAGTATAGTAATTGTAGTTCTATCGATAATATAACCATAATATGGCTAATAATATGAGTTACATTGATAATAATAAGAGTAATGAGTATAGTAATTGTAGTTCTATCGATCATATCTGCAAAATATGGCTAATAATATGAGTTAGATTGATAATACTAAGAGTAGTGACTATAGTAATTCTCGTTCTATCGATCATATAAGCATAATATGGCTAATAATATGAGTTAGATTGGTAATAATAAGAGTAATAAGTATAGTAATTGTCGTTCTATCGATCATATAAGCATAATATGGCTAATAATATGAGTTAGATTGATAATAATAAGAGTAATGAGTATAGTAATTGTAGTTCTATCGATCATATAAGCATAATGTGGCTAATAACATGAATTAGATTCATAATAATAAGAGTAATGAGGATAGTAATTGTCGTTCTATCGATCATATCAGCATAATATGGGTAATATTATGAGTTGGATTGATAATAATAAGAGTAATGAGTATAGTAATTGTAGTTCTATCGATCATATAAGCATAATATGGCTAATAATATGAGTTAGATTGATAATAATAAGAGTAATGAGTATAGTAATTGTAGTTCTATCGATCATTTAAGCATAATATGGCTAATAATATGAGTTAGATTGATAATAATAAGAGTAATATGTATAGTAATTGTCGTTCTATCGATCATATAGGCATAATGTGGCTAATAATATGAATTAGATTCATAATAATAAGAGTAATGAGGATAGTAATTGTCGTTCTATCGATCATATCAGCATAATATGGGTAATATTATGAGTTGGATTGATAATAATAAGAGTAATGAGTATAGTAATTGTAGTTCTATCGATCATATAGGCATAATGTGGCTAATAATATGAATTAGATTCATAATAATAAGAGTAATAAGGATAGTAATTGTCGTTCTATCGATCATTTAAGCATAATATGGCGAATAATATGAGTTAGATTGATAATAATAAGAGTAATAAGTATAGTAATTGTCGTTCTATCGATCATATCAGCATAATATGGGTAATATTATGAGTTGGATTGATAATAATAAGAGTAATGAGTATAGTAATTGTAGTTCTATCGATCATATAAGCATAATGTGGCTAATAATATGAGATAGATTCATAATAATAAGAGTAATGAGGATAGTAATTGTCGTTCTATCGATCATTTAAGCATAATATGGCGAATAATATGAGTTGGGTTGATAAAAATAAGAATAATAAGTATAGTAATTGTCGTTCTATCGATCATATAAGCATAATATGGCTAATAATATGAGTTAGATTGATAATAATAAGAGTAATAAGTATAGTAATTGTAGTTCTATCGATCATATCTGCATAATATGGTTAATAATATGAGTTAGATTCATAACAATAAGAGTAATAAGTATAGTAATTGTAGTTCTATCGATCATATCTGCATAATATGGTTAATAATATGAGTTAGAATGATAATAATAAGAGTAATAAGTTTAGTAATTGTCGTTCTATCGATCATATAAGCATAATATGGCTAATAATATGAGTTAGATTGATAATAATAAGAGTAATGAGTATAGTAATTGTAGTTCTATCGATCATATAAGCATAATGTGGCTAATAATATGAATTAGATTCATAATAATAAGAGTAATGAGGATAGTAATTGTCGTTCTATCGATCATTTAAGCATAATATGGCGAATAATATGAGTTGGGTTGATAAAAATAAGAATAATAAGTATAGTAATTGTCGTTCTATCGATCATATAAGCATAATATGGCTAATAATAGGAGTTAGATTGATAATACTAAGAGTAGCGAGTATAGTAATTCTCGTTGTATCGATCATATAAGCATAATATGGCTAATAATATGAGTTAGATTGATAATAATAAGAGTAATAAGTACAGTAATTGTCGTTCTATCGATCATATAAGCATAATATGGCTAATAATATGAGTTAGAGTGATAATACTAAGAGTAGTGAGTATAGTAATTCTCATTCTATCGATCATATAAGCATAATATGGCTAATAATATGAGTTAGATTGATAATAATAACAGTAATAAGTACAGTTATTGTAGTTCTATCGGTAATATAAGCATAATATGGCTAATAATATGAGTTAGATTGATAATACTAAGAGTAGTGAGTATAGTAATTGTCGTTCTATCGATCATAAAAGCATAATATGACTAATAATATGAGTTAGATTGATAATAGTAAGTGTAATAAGTATAGTAAATGTCGTGCTATCGATCATATCTGCATAATATGGTTAATAATATGAGCTAGATTGATAATAATAAGAGTAATAAGTATAGTAATTGTCGTTCTATCGATCATATCTGCATAATATGGTTAATAATATGAGTTAGATTGATAATAGTAAGTGTAATAAGTATAGTAATTGTAGTTCTATCGATCATATAAGCATAATATGGCTAATAATATGAGTCAGATTCATAATAATAAGAGTAATAAGTATAGTAATTGTCGTTCTATCGATCATTTAAGCATAATATGGCGAATAATATGAGTTGGGTTGATAAAAATAAGAATAATAAGTATAGTAATTGTCGTTCTATCGATCATATAAGCATAATATGGCTAATAATATGAGTTAGATTGGTAGTAATCAGAGTAATAAGTATAGTAATTGTCGTTCTATCGATCATATAAGCATAATATGGCTAATAATATGAGTTAGATTGATAATACTAAGAGTAGTGAGTATAGTAATTGTCGTTCTATCGATCATATCAGCATAATGTGGGAAATATTATGAGTTGGATTGATAATAATAAGAGTAATGAGTATAGTAATTGTAGTTCTATCGATCATATAAGCATAATGTGGCTAATAATATGAGTTAGATTCATAATAATAAGAGTTATGAGGATAGTAATTGTCGTTCTATCGATCATTTAAGCATAATATGGCGAATAATATGAGTTAGATTGATAATACTAAGGGTAGCGAGTATAGTAATTGTTGTTCTATCGATCATATAAGCATAATATGGCTAATAATATGAGTTAGATTGATAATACTAAGAGTAGTGAGTATAGTAATTCTCGTTCTATCGATCATATAAGCATAATGTGGCTAATAATATGAGTTAGATTGATAATAATAAGAGTAATAAGTATAGTAATTGTCGTTCTATCGATCATATCAGCATAATATGGGTAATATTATGAGTTGGATTGATAATAATAAGAGTAATGAGTATAGTAATTGTAGTTCTATCGATCATATAAGCATAATGTGGCTAATAATATGAGTTAGATTCATAATAATAAGAGTAATGAGGATAGTAATTGTCGTTCTATCGATCATTTAAGCATAATATGGCGAATAATATGAGTTGGGTTGATAAAAATAAGAATAATAAGTATAGTAATTGTCGTTCTATCGATCATATAAGCATAATATGGCTAATAATATGAGTTAGATTGATAATAATAAGAGTAATAAGTATAGTAATTGTAGTTCTATCGATCATATCTGCATAATATGGTTAATAATATGAGTTAGATTCATAACAATAAGAGTAATAAGTATAGTAATTGTAGTTCTATCGATCATATCTGCATAATATGGTTAATATTATGAGTTAGAATGATAATAATAAGAGTAATAAGTTTAGTAATTGTCGTTCTATCGATCATATCTGCATAATATGGTTAATAATATGAGTTAGATTGATAATAGTGAGTGTAATAACTATAGTGAATGTCGTTCTATCGATCATATCAGCATAATATGGGTAATATTATGAGTTGGATTGATAATAATAAGAGTAATGAGTATAGTAATTGTAGTTCTATCGATCATATAAGCATAATGTGGCTAATAATATGAGTTAGATTCATAATAATAAGAGTAATGAGGATAGTAATTGTCGTTCTATCGATCATTTAAGCATAATATGGCGAATAATATGAGTTGGGTTGATAAAAATAAGAATAATAAGTATAGTAATTCTCGTTCTATCGATCATATAAGCATAATATGGCTAATATTATGAGTTAGATTGATAATAATAAGAGTAATAAGTACAGTAATTGTCGTTCTATCGATCATATAAGCATAATATGGCTAATAATATGAGTTAGAGTGATAATACTAAGAGTAGTGAGTATAGTAATTCTCATTCTATCGATCATATAAGCATAATATGGCTAATAATATGAGTTAGATTGATAATAATAACAGTAATAAGTACAGTTATTGTAGTTCTATCGATAATATAAGCATAATATGGCTAATAATATGAGTTAGATTGATAATACTAAGAGTAGTGAGTATAGTAATTGTCGTTCTATCGATCATATAAGCATAATATGGCTAATAATATGAGTTAGATTGATAATAATAAGAGTAATGAGTATAGTAATTGTAGTTCTATCGATCATATAAGCATAATGTGGCTAATAACATGAATTAGATTCATAATAATAAGAGTAATGAGGATAGTAATTGTCGTTCTATCGATCATTTAAGCATAATATGGCGAATAATATGAGTTGGGTTGATAAAAATAAGAATAATAAGTATAGTAATTGTCGTTCTATCGATCATATAAGCATAATATGGCTAATAATAGGAGTTAGATTGATAATACTAAGAGTAGCGAGTATAGTAATTCTCGTTCTATCGATCATATAAGCATAATATGGCTAATAATATGAGATAGATTGATAATAATAAGAGTAATAAGTACAGTAATTGTCGTTCTATCGATCATATAAGCATAATATGGCTAATAATATGAGTTAGAGTGATAATACTAAGAGTAGTGAGTATAGTAATTCTCATTCTATCGATCATATAAGCATAATATGGCTAATAATATGAGTTAGATTGATAATAATAACAGTAATAAGTACAGTTATTGTAGTTCTATCGATAATATAAGCATAGTATGGCTAATAATATGAGTTAGATTGATAATACTAAGAGTAGTGAGTATAGTAATTGTCGTTCTATCGATCATATAAGCATAATATGACTAATAATATGAGTTAGATTGATAATAATAAGTGTAATAAGTATAGTAAATGTCGTGCTATCGATCATATCTGCATAATATGGTTAATAATATGAGTTAGATTGATAATAATAAGAGTAATAAGTATAGTAATTGTCGTTCTATCGATCATATCTGCATAATATGGTTAATAATATGAGTTAGATTGATAATAATAAGTGTAATAAGTATAGTAATTGTAGTTCTATCGATCATATAAGCATAATATGGCTAATAATATGAGTCAGATTCATAATAATAAGAGTAATAAGTATAGTAATTGTCGTTCTATCGATCATTTAAGCATAATATGGCGCATAATATGAGTTGGGTTGATAAAAATAAGAATAATAAGTATAGTAATTGTCGTTCTATCGATTATATAAGCATAATATGGCTAATAATATGAGTTAGATTGGTAATGATCAGAGTAATAAGTATAGTAATTGTCGTTCTATCGATAATATAACCATAATATGGCTAATAATATGAGTTAGATTGATAATACTAAGAGTAGTGAGTATAGTAATTCTCGTTCTATCGATCATATAAGCATAATATGGCTAATAATATGAGTTAGATTGATAATACTAAGAGTAGTGAGTATAGTAATTCTCGTTCTATCGATCATATAAGCATAATATGGCTAATAATATGAGTTAGATTGATAATAATAAGAGTAGTGAGTATAGTAATTCTCGTTCTATCGATCATATAAGCATAATATGGCTAATAATATGAGTTAGATTGATAATAATAAGAGTAATGAGTATAGTAATTGTAGTTCTATCGATCATTTAAGCATAATATGGCTAATAATATGAGTTAGATTGATAATGATAAGAGTAATAAGTATAGTAATTGTCGTTCTATCGATCATATCAGCATAATATGGGTAATATTATGAGTTGGATTGATAATAATAAGAGTAATGAGTATAGTAATTGTAGTTCTATCGATCATATAAGCATAATGTGGCTAATAATATGAGTTAGATTCATAATAATAAGAGTTATGAGGATAGTAATTGTCGTTCTATCGATCATTTAAGCATAATATGGCGAATAATATGAGTTAGATTGATAATACTAAGAGTAGCGAGTATAGTAATTGTTGTTCTATCGATCATATAAGCATAATATGGCTAATAATATGAGTTAGATTGGTAATAATCAGAGTAATAAGTAGAGTAATTGTCGTTCTATCGATAATATAACCATAATATGGCTAATAATATGAGTTAGATTGATAATACTAAGAGTAGTGAGTATAGTAATTCTCGTTCTATCGATCATATAAGCATAATGTGGCTAATAACATGAATTAGATTCATAATAATAAGAGTAATGAGGATAGTAATTGTCGTTCTATCGATCATTTAAGCATAATATGGCGAATAATATGAGTTGGGTTGATAAAAATAAGAATAATAAGTATAGTAATTGTCGTTCTATCGATCATATAAGCATAATATGGCTAATAATAGGAGTTAGATTGATAATACTAAGAGTAGCGAGTATAGTAATTCTCGTTCTATCGATCATATAAGCATAATATGGCTAATAATATGAGATAGATTGATAATAATAAGAGTAATAAGTACAGTAATTGTCGTTCTATCGATCATATAAGCATAATATGGCTAATAATATGAGTTAGAGTGATAATACTAAGAGTAGTGAGTATAGTAATTCTCATTCTATCGATCATATAAGCATAATATGGCTAATAATATGAGTTAGATTGATAATAATAACAGTAATAAGTACAGTTATTGTAGTTCTATCGATAATATAAGCATAATATGGCTAATAATATGAGTTAGATTGATAATACTAAGAGTAGTGAGTATAGTAATTGTCGTTCTATCGATCATATAAGCATAATATGACTAATAATATGAGTTAGATTGATAATAGTAAGTGTAATAAGTATAGTAAATGTCGTGCTATCGATCATATCTGCATAATATGGTTAATAATATGAGTTAGATTGATAATAATAAGAGTAATAAGTATAGTAATTGTCGTTCTATCGATCATATCTGCATAATATGGTTAATAATATGAGTTAGATTGATAATAATAAGTGTAATAAGTATAGTAATTGTAGTTCTATCGATCATATAAGCATAATATGGCTAATAATATGAGTCAGATTCATAATAATAAGAGTAATAAGTATAGTAATTGTCGTTCTATCGATCATTTAAGCATAATATGGCGAATAATATGAGTTGGGTTGATAAAAATAAGAATAATAAGTATAGTAATTGTCGTTCTATCGATTATATAAGCATAATATGGCTAATAATATGAGTTAGATTGGTAATGATCAGAGTAATAAGTATAGTAATTGTCGTTCTATCGATAATATAACCATAATATGGCTAATAATATGAGTTAGATTGATAATACTAAGAGTAGTGAGTATAGTAATTCTCGTTCTATCGATCATATAAGCATAATATGGCTAATAATATGAGTTAGATTGATAATACTAAGAGTAGTGAGTATAGTAATTCTCGTTCTATCGATCATATAAGCATTATATGGCTAATAATATGAGTTAGATTGATAATAATAAGAGTAGTGAGTATAGTAATTCTCGTTCTATCGATCATATAAGCATAATATGGCTAATAATATGAGTTAGATTGATAATAATAAGAGTAATGAGTATAGTAATTGTAGTTCT
>NW_027473529.1:0-93736 GCF_050947335.1 Megachile rotundata | reverse complement strand
GTTCTATCGATCATATCAGCATAATATGGGTAATATTATGAGTTGGATTGATAATAATAAGAGTAATGAGTATAGTAATTGTAGTTCTATCGATCATATAAGCATAATGTGGCTAATAATATGAGATAGATTCATAATAATAAGAGTAATGAGGATAGTAATTGTCGTTCTATCGATCATATAAGCATAATATGGCTAATAATATGAGTTAGATTGATAATAATAAGAGTAATAAGTATAGTAATTGTAGTTCTATCGATCATATCTGCATAATATGGTTAATAATATGAGTTAGATTCATAACAATAAGAGTAATAAGTATAGTAATTGTAGTTCTATCGATCATATCTGCATAATATGGTTAATAATATGAGTTAGAATGTTAATAATAAGAGTAATAAGTTTAGTAATTGTCGTTCTATCGATCATATAAGCATAATATGGCTAATAATATGAGTTAGATTGATAATAATAAGAGTAATGAGTATAGTAATTGTAGTTCTATCGATCATATAAGCATAATGTGGCTAATAATATGAGTTAGATTCATAATAATAAGAGTAATGAGGTTAGTAATTGTCGTTCTATCGATCATTTAAGCATAATATGGCGAATAATATGAGTTGGGTTGATAAAAATAAGAATAATAAGTATAGTAATTCTCGTTCTATCGATCATATAAGCATAATATGGCTAATAATAGGAGTTAGATTGATAATACTAAGAGTAGCGAGTATAGTAATTCTCGTTCTATCGATCATATAAGCATAATATGGCTAATAATATGAGTTAGATTGATAATAATAAGAGTAATAAGTACAGTAATTGTCGTTCTATCGATCATATAAGCATAATATGGCTAATAATATGAGTTAGAGTGATAATACTAAGAGTAGTGAGTATAGTAATTCTCATTCTATCGATCATATAAGCATAATATGGCTAATAATATGAGTTAGATTGATAATAATAACAGTAATAAGTACAGTTATTGTAGTTCTATCGATAATATAAGCATAATATGGCTAATAATATGAGTTAGATTGATAATACTAAGAGTAGTGAGTATAGTAATTGTCGTTCTATCGATCATATAAGCATAATATGACTAATAATATGAGTTAGATTGATAATAGTAAGTGTAATAAGTATAGTAAATGTCGTGCTATCGATCATATCTGCATAATATGGTTAATAATATGAGTTAGATTGATAATAATAAGAGTAATAAGTATAGTAATTGTCGTTCTATCGATCATATCTGCATAATATGGTTAATAATATGAGTTAGATTGATAATAATAAGTGTAATAAGTATAGTAATTGTAGTTCTATCGATCATATAAGCATAATATGGCTAATAATATGAGTCAGATTCATAATAATAAGAGTAATAAGTATAGTAATTGTCGTTCTATCGATCATTTAAGCATAATATGGCGAATAATATGAGTTGGGTTGATAAAAATAAGAATAATAAGTATAGTAATTGTCGTTCTATCGATTATATAAGCATAATATGGCTAATAATATGAGTTAGATTGGTAATAATCAGAGTAATAAGTATAGTAATTGTCATTCTATCGATAATATAACCATAATATGGCTAATAATATGAGTTAGATTGATAATACTAAGAGTAGTGAGTATAGTAATTCTCGTTCTATCGATCATATAAGCATAGTATGGCTAATAATATTAGTTAGATTGGTAATAATAAGGGTAATAAGTATAGTAATTGTCGTTCTCTCGATCATATAAGCATAATATGGCTAATAATATGTATTAGATTGATAATACTAAGAGTAGTGAGTATAGTAATTCTCGTTCTATCGATCATATAAGCATAATGTGGCTAATGATATGAGTTAGATTGATAATAATAACAGTAATAAGTACAGTTATTGTAGTTCTATCGATAATATAAGCATAATATGGCTAATAATATGAGTTAGATTGATAATACTAAGAGTAGTGAGTATAGTAATTGTCGTTCTATCGATCATATAAGCATAATATGGCTAATAATATGAGTTAGATTGATAATAATAAGAGTAATGAGTATAGTAATTGTAGATCTATCGATCATATAAGCATAATGTGGCTAATAACATGAATTAGATTCATAATAATAAGAGTAATGAGGATAGTAATTGTCGTTCTATCGATCATTTAAGCATAATATGGCGAATAATATGAGTTGGGTTGATAAAAATAAGAATAATAAGTATAGTAATTGTCGTTCTATCGATCATATAAGCATAATATGGCTAATAATAGGAGTTAGATTGATAATACTAAGAGTAGCGAGTATAGTAATTCTCGTTCTATCGATCATATAAGCATAATATGGCTAATAATATGAGTTAGATTGATAATAATAAGAGTAATAAGTACAGTAATTGTCGTTCTATCGATCATATAAGCATAATATGGCTAATAATATGAGTTAGAGTGATAATACTAAGAGTAGTGAGTATAGTAATTCTCATTCTATCGATCATATAAGCATAATATGGCTAATAATATGAGTTAGATTGATAATAATAACAGTAATAAGTACAGTTATTGTAGTTCTATCGATAATATAAGCATAATATGGCTAATAATATGAGTTAGATTGATAATACTAAGAGTAGTGAGTATAGTAATTGTCGTTCTATCGATCATATAAGCATAATATGACTAATAATATGAGTTAGATTGATAATAGTAAGTGTAATAAGTATAGTAAATGTCGTGCTATCGATCATATCTGCATAATATGGTTAATAATATGAGTTAGATTGATAATAATAAGAGTAATAAGTATAGTAATTGTCGTTCTATCGATCATATCTGCATAATATGGTTAATAATATGAGTTAGATTGATAATAATAAGTGTAATAAGTATAGTAATTGTAGTTCTATCGATCATATAAGCATAATATGGCTAATAATATGAGTCAGATTCATAATAATAAGAGTAATAAGTATAGTAATTGTCGTTCTATCGATCATTTAAGCATAATATGGCGAATAATATGAGTTGGGTTGATAAAAATAAGAATAATAAGTATAGTAATTGTCGTTCTATCGATTATATAAGCATAATATGGCTAATAATATGAGTTAGATTGGTAATAATCAGAGTAATAAGTATAGTAATTGTCGTTCTATCGATAATATAACCATAATATGGCTAATAATATGAGTTAGATTGATAATAGTGAGTGTAATAACTATAGTGAATGTCGTTCTATCGATCATATCAGCATAATATGGGTAATATTATGAGTTGGATTGATAATAATAAGAGTAATGAGTATAGTAATTGTAGTTCTATCGATCATATAAGCATAATGTGGCTAATAATATGAGTTAGATTCATAATAATAAGAGTAATGAGGATAGTAATTGTCGTTCTATCGATCATTTAAGCATAATATGGCGAATAATATGAGTTGGGTTGATAAAAATAAGAATAATAAGTATAGTAATTCTCGTTCTATCGATCATATAAGCATAATATGGCTAATAATATGAGTTAGATTGGTAATAATAAGAGTAATAAGTATAGTAATTGTCGTTCTATCGATCATATAAGCATAATATGGCTAATAATATGAGTTAGATTGATAATACTAATAGTAGTGAGTATAGTAATTCTCGTTCTATCGATCATATAAGCATAATGTGGCTAATAATATGAGTTAGATTGATAATAATAAGAGTAATAAGTATAGTAATTGTCGTTCTATCGATCATATCAGCATAATATGGGTAATATTATGAGTTGGATTGATAATAATAAGAGTAATGAGTATAGTAATTGTAGTTCTATCGATCATATAAGCATAATATGGCTAATAATATGAGTTAGATTGATAAGAATAAGAGTAATGAGTATAGTAATTGTAGTTCTATCGATCATTTAAGCATAATATGGCTAATAATATGAGTTAGATTGATAATACTAAGAGTAGTGAGTATAGTAATTCTCGTTCTATCGATCATATAAGCATAATATGGCTAATAATATGAGTTAGATTGTTAATAATAAGAGTAATAAGTATAGTAATTGTCGTTCTATCGATCATATAAGCATAATATGGCTAATAATATGAGTTAGATTGATAATACTAAGAGTAGTGAGTATAGTAATTCTCGTTCTATCGATCATATAAGCATAATGTGGCTAATAATATGAGTTAGATTGATAATAATAAGAGTAATAAGTATAGTAATTGTCGTTCTATCGATCATATCAGCATAATATGGGTAATATTATGAGTTGGATTGATAATAATAAGAGTAATGAGTATAGTAATTGTAGTTCTATCGATCATATAGGCATAATGTGGCTAATAATATGAATTAGATTCATAATAATAAGAGTAATGAGGATAGTAATTGTCGTTCTATCGATCATTTAAGCATAATATGGCGAATAATATGAGTTGGGTTGATAAAAATAAGAATAATAAGTATAGTAATTGTCGTTCTATCGATCATATAAGCATAATATGGCTAATAATATGATTTAGATTGATAATACTAAGAGTAGCGAGTATAGTAATTGTTGTTCTATCGATCATATAAGCATAATGTGGCTAATAATATGAGTTAGATTGATAATAATAAGAGTAGTAAGTATAGTAATTGTCGTTCTATCGATCATTTAAGCATAATATGGCGAATAATATGAGTTAGATTGATAATAATAAGAGTAATAAGTATAGTAATTGTCGTTCTATCGATCATATCAGCATAATATGGGTAATATTATGAGTTGGATTGATAATAATAAGAGTAATGAGTATAGTAATTGTAGTTCTATCGATCATATAAGCATAATGTGGCTAATAATATGAGATAGATTCATAATAATAAGAGTAATGAGGATAGTAATTGTCGTTCTATCGATCATATAAGCATAATATGGCTAATAATATGAGTTAGATTGATAATAATAAGAGTAATAAGTATAGTAATTGTAGTTCTATCGATCATATCTGCATAATATGGTTAATAATATGAGTTAGATTCATAACAATAAGAGTAATAAGTATAGTAATTGTAGTTCTATCGATCATATCTGCATAATATGGTTAATAATATGAGTTAGAATGTTAATAATAAGAGTAATAAGTTTAGTAATTGTCGTTCTATCGATCATATAAGCATAATATGGCTAATAATATGAGTTAGATTGATAATAATAAGAGTAATGAGTATAGTAATTGTAGTTCTATCGATCATATAAGCATAATGTGGCTAATAATATGAGTTAGATTCATAATAATAAGAGTAATGAGGTTAGTAATTGTCGTTCTATCGATCATTTAAGCATAATATGGCGAATAATATGAGTTGGGTTGATAAAAATAAGAATAATAAGTATAGTAATTCTCGTTCTATCGATCATATAAGCATAATATGGCTAATAATATGAGTTAGATTGGTAATAATAAGAGTAATAAGTATAGTAATTGTCGTTCTATCGATCATATAAGCATAATATGGCTAATAATATGAGTTAGATTGATAATACTAATAGTAGTGAGTATAGTAATTCTCGTTCTATCGATCATATAAGCATAATGTGGCTAATAATATGAGTTAGATTGATAATAATAAGAGTAATAAGTATAGTAATTGTCGTTCTATCGATCATATCAGCATAATATGGGTAATATTATGAGTTGGATTGATAATAATAAGAGTAATGAGTATAGTAATTGTAGTTCTATCGATCATATAAGCATAATATGGCTAATAATATGAGTTAGATTGATAATAATAAGAGTAATGAGTATAGTAATTGTAGTTCTATCGATCATTTAAGCATAATATGGCTAATAATATGAGTTAGATTGATAATACTAAGAGTAGTGAGTATAGTAATTCTCGTTCTATCGATCATATAAGCATAATATGGCTAATAATATGAGTTAGATTGTTAATAATAAGAGTAATAAGTATAGTAATTGTCGTTCTATCGATCATATAAGCATAATATGGCTAATAATATGAGTTAGATTGATAATACTAAGAGTAGTGAGTATAGTAATTCTCGTTCTATCGATCATATAAGCATAATGTGGCTAATAATATGAGTTAGATTGATAATAATAAGAGTAATAAGTATAGTAATTGTCGTTCTATCGATCATATCAGCATAATATGGGTAATATTATGAGTTGGATTGATAATAATAAGAGTAATGAGTATAGTAATTGTAGTTCTATCGATCATATAGGCATAATGTGGCTAATAATATGAATTAGATTCATAATAATAAGAGTAATGAGGATAGTAATTGTCGTTCTATCGATCATTTAAGCATAATATGGCGAATAATATGAGTTGGGTTGATAAAAATGAGAATAATAAGTATAGTAATTGTCGTTCTATCGATCATATAAGCATAATATGGCTAATAATATGATTTAGATTGATAATACTAAGAGTAGCGAGTATAGTAATTGTTGTTCTATCGATCATATAAGCATAATGTGGCTAATAATATGAGTTAGATTGATAATAATAAGAGTAATAAGTATAGTAATTGTCGTTCTATCGATCATATCAGCATAATATGGGTAATATTATGAGTTGGATTGATAATAATAAGAGTAATGAGTATAGTAATTGTAGTTCTATCGATCATATAGGCATAATGTGGCTAATAATATGAGTTAGATTGATAATAGTAAGTGTAATAAGTATAGTAAATGTCGTGCTATCGATCATATCTGCATAATATGGTTAATAATATGAGTTAGATTGATAATAATAAGAGTAATAAGTATAGTAATTGTCGTTCTATCGATCATATCTGCATAATATGGTTAATAATATGAGTTAGATTGATAATAGTAAGTGTAATAAGTATAGTAATTGTAGTTCTATCGATCATATAAGCATAATATGGCTAATAATATGAGTCAGATTCATAATAATAAGAGTAATAAGTATAGTAATTGTCGTTCTATCGATCATTTAAGCATAATATGGCGAATAATATGAGTTGGGTTGATAAAAATAAGAATAATAAGTATAGTAATTGTCGTTCTATCGATCATATAAGCATAATATGGCTAATAATATGAGTTAGATTGGTAATAATCAGAGTAATAAGTATAGTAATTGTCGTTCTATCGATCATATAAGCATAATATGGCTAATAATATGAGTTAGATTGATAATACTAAGAGTAGTGAGTATAGTAATTCTCATTCTATCGATCATATAAGCATAATATGGCTAATAATATGAGTTAGATTGATAATAATAAGAGTAGTGAGTCTAGTAATTCTCGTTCTATCGATCATATAAGCATAATATGGCTAATAATATGAGTTAGATTGATAATAATAAGAGTAATGAGTATAGTAATTGTAGTTCTATCGATCATTTAAGCATAATATGGCTAATAATATGAGTTAGAATGTTAATAATAAGAGTAATAAGTTTAGTAATTGTCGTTCTATCGATCATATAAGCATAATATGGCTAATAATAGGAGTTAGATTGATAATAATAAGTGTAATAAGTATAGTAATTGTAGTTCTATCGATCATATAAGCATAATATGGCTAATAGTATGAGTCAGATTCATAATAATAAGAGTAATAAGTATAGTAATTGTTGTTCTATCGATCATTTAAGCATAATATGGCGAATAATATGAGTTGGGTTGATAAAAATAAGAATAATAAGTATAGTAATTGTCGTTCTATCGATTATATAAGCATAATATGGCTAATAATATGAGTTAGATTGGTAATAATCAGAGTAATAAGTATAGTAATTGTCGTTCTATCGATAATATAACCATAATATGGCTAATAATATGAGTTAGATTGATAATAGTGAGTGTAATAACTATAGTGAATGTCGTTCTATCGATCATATCAGCATAATATGGGTAATATTATGAGTTGGATTGATAATAATAAGAGTAATGAGTATAGTAATTGTAGTTCTATCGATCATATAAGCATAATGTGGCTAATAATATGAGTTAGATTCATAATAATAAGAGTAATGAGGATAGTAATTGTCGTTCTATCGATCATTTAAGCATAATATGGCTAATAATATGAGTTAGATTGATAATACTAATAGTAGTGAGTATAGTAATTCTCGTTCTATCGATCATATAAGCATAATGTGGCTAATAATATGAGTTAGATTGATAATAATAAGAGTAATAAGTATAGTAATTGTCGTTCTATCGATCATATCAGCATAATATGGGTAATATTATGAGTTGGATTGATAATAATAAGAGTAATGAGTATAGTAATTGTAGTTCTATCGATCATATAAGCATAATATGGCTAATAATATGAGTTAGATTGATAAGAATAAGAGTAATGAGTATAGTAATTGTAGTTCTATCGATCATTTAAGCATAATATGGCTAATAATATGAGTTAGATTGATAATACTAAGAGTAGTGAGTATAGTAATTCTCGTTCTATCGATCATATAAGCATAATATGGCTAATAATATGAGTTAGATTGTTAATAATAAGAGTAATAAGTATAGTAATTGTCGTTCTATCGATCATATAAGCATAATATGGCTAATAATATGAGTTAGATTGATAATACTAAGAGTAGTGAGTATAGTAATTCTCGTTCTATCGATCATATAAGCATAATGTGGCTAATAATATGAGTTAGATTGATAATAATAAGAGTAATAAGTATAGTAATTGTCGTTCTATCGATCATATCAGCATAATATGGGTAATATTATGAGTTGGATTGATAATAATAAGAGTAATGAGTATAGTAATTGTAGTTCTATCGATCATATAGGCATAATGTGGCTAATAATATGAATTAGATTCATAATAATAAGAGTAATGAGGATAGTAATTGTCGTTCTATCGATCATTTAAGCATAATATGGCGAATAATATGAGTTGGGTTGATAAAAATAAGAATAATAAGTATAGTAATTGTCGTTCTATCGATCATATAAGCATAATATGGCTAATAATATGATTTAGATTGATAATACTAAGAGTAGCGAGTATAGTAATTGTTGTTCTATCGATCATATAAGCATAATGTGGCTAATAATATGAGTTAGATTGATAATAATAAGAGTAGTAAGTATAGTAATTGTCGTTCTATCGATCATTTAAGCATAATATGGCGAATAATATGAGTTAGATTGATAATAATAAGAGTAATAAGTATAGTAATTGTCGTTCTATCGATCATATCAGCATAATATGGGTAATATTATGAGTTGGATTGATAATAATAAGAGTAATGAGTATAGTAATTGTAGTTCTATCGATCATATAAGCATAATGTGGCTAATAATATGAGATAGATTCATAATAATAAGAGTAATGAGGATAGTAATTGTCGTTCTATCGATCATATAAGCATAATATGGCTAATAATATGAGTTAGATTGATAATAATAAGAGTAATAAGTATAGTAATTGTAGTTCTATCGATCATATCTGCATAATATGGTTAATAATATGAGTTAGATTCATAACAATAAGAGTAATAAGTATAGTAATTGTAGTTCTATCGATCATATCTGCATAATATGGTTAATAATATGAGTTAGAATGTTAATAATAAGAGTAATAAGTTTAGTAATTGTCGTTCTATCGATCATATAAGCATAATATGGCTAATAATATGAGTTAGATTGATAATAATAAGAGTAATGAGTATAGTAATTGTAGTTCTATCGATCATATAAGCATAATGTGGCTAATAATATGAGTTAGATTCATAATAATAAGAGTAATGAGGTTAGTAATTGTCGTTCTATCGATCATTTAAGCATAATATGGCGAATAATATGAGTTGGGTTGATAAAAATAAGAATAATAAGTATAGTAATTCTCGTTCTATCGATCATATAAGCATAATATGGCTAATAATATGAGTTAGATTGGTAATAATAAGAGTAATAAGTATAGTAATTGTCGTTCTATCGATCATATAAGCATAATATGGCTAATAATATGAGTTAGATTGATAATACTAATAGTAGTGAGTATAGTAATTCTCGTTCTATCGATCATATAAGCATAATGTGGCTAATAATATGAGTTAGATTGATAATAATAAGAGTAATAAGTATAGTAATTGTCGTTCTATCGATCATATCAGCATAATATGGGTAATATTATGAGTTGGATTGATAATAATAAGAGTAATGAGTATAGTAATTGTAGTTCTATCGATCATATAAGCATAATATGGCTAATAATATGAGTTAGATTGATAATAATAAGAGTAATGAGTATAGTAATTGTAGTTCTATCGATCATTTAAGCATAATATGGCTAATAATATGAGTTAGATTGATAATACTAAGAGTAGTGAGTATAGTAATTCTCGTTCTATCGATCATATAAGCATAATATGGCTAATAATATGAGTTAGATTGTTAATAATAAGAGTAATAAGTATAGTAATTGTCGTTCTATCGATCATATAAGCATAATATGGCTAATAATATGAGTTAGATTGATAATACTAAGAGTAGTGAGTATAGTAATTCTCGTTCTATCGATCATATAAGCATAATGTGGCTAATAATATGAGTTAGATTGATAATAATAAGAGTAATAAGTATAGTAATTGTCGTTCTATCGATCATATCAGCATAATATGGGTAATATTATGAGTTGGATTGATAATAATAAGAGTAATGAGTATAGTAATTGTAGTTCTATCGATCATATAGGCATAATGTGGCTAATAATATGAATTAGATTCATAATAATAAGAGTAATGAGGATAGTAATTGTCGTTCTATCGATCATTTAAGCATAATATGGCGAATAATATGAGTTGGGTTGATAAAAATGAGAATAATAAGTATAGTAATTGTCGTTCTATCGATCATATAAGCATAATATGGCTAATAATATGATTTAGATTGATAATACTAAGAGTAGCGAGTATAGTAATTGTTGTTCTATCGATCATATAAGCATAATGTGGCTAATAATATGAGTTAGATTGATAATAATAAGAGTAATAAGTATAGTAATTGTCGTTCTATCGATCATATCAGCATAATATGGGTAATATTATGAGTTGGATTGATAATAATAAGAGTAATGAGTATAGTAATTGTAGTTCTATCGATCATATAGGCATAATGTGGCTAATAATATGAGTTAGATTGATAATAGTAAGTGTAATAAGTATAGTAAATGTCGTGCTATCGATCATATCTGCATAATATGGTTAATAATATGAGTTAGATTGATAATAATAAGAGTAATAAGTATAGTAATTGTCGTTCTATCGATCATATCTGCATAATATGGTTAATAATATGAGTTAGATTGATAATAGTAAGTGTAATAAGTATAGTAATTGTAGTTCTATCGATCATATAAGCATAATATGGCTAATAATATGAGTCAGATTCATAATAATAAGAGTAATAAGTATAGTAATTGTCGTTCTATCGATCATTTAAGCATAATATGGCGAATAATATGAGTTGGGTTGATAAAAATAAGAATAATAAGTATAGTAATTGTCGTTCTATCGATCATATAAGCATAATATGGCTAATAATATGAGTTAGATTGGTAATAATCAGAGTAATAAGTATAGTAATTGTCGTTCTATCGATCATATAAGCATAATATGGCTAATAATATGAGTTAGATTGATAATACTAAGAGTAGTGAGTATAGTAATTCTCATTCTATCGATCATATAAGCATAATATGGCTAATAATATGAGTTAGATTGATAATAATAAGAGTAGTGAGTCTAGTAATTCTCGTTCTATCGATCATATAAGCATAATATGGCTAATAATATGAGTTAGATTGATAATAATAAGAGTAATGAGTATAGTAATTGTAGTTCTATCGATCATTTAAGCATAATATGGCTAATAATATGAGTTAGAATGTTAATAATAAGAGTAATAAGTTTAGTAATTGTCGTTCTATCGATCATATAAGCATAATATGGCTAATAATAGGAGTTAGATTGATAATAATAAGTGTAATAAGTATAGTAATTGTAGTTCTATCGATCATATAAGCATAATATGGCTAATAGTATGAGTCAGATTCATAATAATAAGAGTAATAAGTATAGTAATTGTTGTTCTATCGATCATTTAAGCATAATATGGCGAATAATATGAGTTGGGTTGATAAAAATAAGAATAATAAGTATAGTAATTGTCGTTCTATCGATTATATAAGCATAATATGGCTAATAATATGAGTTAGATTGGTAATAATCAGAGTAATAAGTATAGTAATTGTCGTTCTATCGATAATATAACCATAATATGGCTAATAATATGAGTTAGATTGATAATAGTGAGTGTAATAACTATAGTGAATGTCGTTCTATCGATCATATCAGCATAATATGGGTAATATTATGAGTTGGATTGATAATAATAAGAGTAATGAGTATAGTAATTGTAGTTCTATCGATCATATAAGCATAATGTGGCTAATAATATGAGTTAGATTCATAATAATAAGAGTAATGAGGATAGTAATTGTCGTTCTATCGATCATTTAAGCATAATATGGCGAATAATATGAGTTGGGTTGATAAAAATAAGAATAATAAGTATAGTAATTCTCGTTCTATCGATCATATAAGCATAATATGGCTAATAATATGAGTTAGATTGGTAATAATAAGAGTAATAAGTATAGTAATTGTCGTTCTATCGATCATATAAGCATAATATGGCTAATAATATGAGTTAGATTGATAATACTAATAGTAGTGAGTATAGTAATTCTCGTTCTATCGATCATATAAGCATAATGTGGCTAATAATATGAGTTAGATTGATAATAATAAGAGTAATAAGTATAGTAATTGTCGTTCTATCGATCATATCAGCATAATATGGGTAATATTATGAGTTGGATTGATAATAATAAGAGTAATGAGTATAGTAATTGTAGTTCTATCGATCATATAAGCATAATATGGCTAATAATATGAGTTAGATTGATAATAATAAGAGTAATGAGTATAGTAATTGTAGTTCTATCGATCATTTAAGCATAATATGGCTAATAATATGAGTTAGATTGATAATACTAAGAGTAGTGAGTATAGTAATTCTCGTTCTATCGATCATATAAGCATAATATGGCTAATAATATGAGTTAGATTGTTAATAATAAGAGTAATAAGTATAGTAATTGTCGTTCTATCGATCATATAAGCATAATATGGCTAATAATATGAGTTAGATTGATAATACTAAGAGTAGTGAGTATAGTAATTCTCGTTCTATCGATCATATAAGCATAATGTGGTTAATAATATGAGTTAGATTCATAACAATAAGAGTAATAAGTATAGTAATTGTCGTTCTATCGATCATATCAGCATAATATGGGTAATATTATGAGTTGGATTGATAATAATAAGAGTAATGAGTATAGTAATTGTAGTTCTATCGATCATATAGGCATAATGTGGCTAATAATATGAATTAGATTCATAATAATAAGAGTAATGAGGATAGTAATTGTCGTTCTATCGATCATTTAAGCATAATATGGCGAATAATATGAGTTAGATTGATAATAATAAGAGTAATAAGTATAGTAATTGTCGTTCTATCGATCATATCAGCATAATATGGGTAATATTATGAGTTGGATTGATAATAATAAGAGTAATGAGTATAGTAATTGTAGTTCTATCGATCATATAAGCATAATGTGGCTAATAATATGAGATAGATTCATAATAATAAGAGTAATGAGGATAGTAATTGTCGTTCTATCGATCATTTAAGCATAATATGGCGAATAATATGAGTTGGGTTGATAAAAATAAGAATAATAAGTATAGTAATTGTCGTTCTATCGATCATATAAGCATAATATGGCTAATAATATGAGTTAGATTGATAATAATAAGAGTAATAAGTATAGTAATTGTAGTTCTATCGATCATATCTGCATAATATGGTTAATAATATGAGTTAGATTCATAACAATAAGAGTAATAAGTATAGTAATTGTAGTTCTATCGATCATATCTGCATAATATGGTTAATAATATGAGTTAGAATGTTAATAATAAGAGTAATAAGTTTAGTAATTGTCGTTCTATCGATCATATAAGCATAATATGGCTAATAATATGAGTTAGATTGATAATAATAAGAGTAATGAGTATAGTAATTGTAGTTCTATCGATCATATAAGCATAATGTGGCTAATAATATGAATTAGATTCATAATAATAAGAGTAATGAGGATAGTAATTGTCGTTCTATCGATCATTTAAGCATAATATGGCGAATAATATGAGTTGGGTTGATAAAAATAAGAATAATAAGTATAGTAATTGTCGTTCTATCGATCATATAAGCATAATATGGCTAATAATAGGAGTTAGATTGATAATACTAAGAGTAGCGAGTATAGTAATTCTCGTTGTATCGATCATATAAGCATAATATGGCTAATAATATGAGTTAGATTGATAATAATAAGAGTAATAAGTACAGTAATTGTCGTTCTATCGATCATATAAGCATAATATGGCTAATAATATGAGTTAGAGTGATAATACTAAGAGTAGTGAGTATAGTAATTCTCATTCTATCGATCATATAAGCATAATATGGCTAATAATATGAGTTAGATTGATAATAATAACAGTAATAAGTACAGTTATTGTAGTTCTATCGATAATATAAGCATAATATGGCTAATAATATGAGTTAGATTGATAATACTAAGAGTAGTGAGTATAGTAATTGTCGTTCTATCGATCATAAAAGCATAATATGACTAATAATATGAGTTAGATTGATAATAGTAAGTGTAATAAGTATAGTGAATGTCGTTCTATCGATCATATCAGCATAATATGGGTAATATTATGAGTTGGATTGATAATAATAAGAGTAATGAGTATAGTAATTGTAGTTCTATCGATCATATAAGCATAATGTGGCTAATAATATGAGTTAGATTCATAATAATAAGAGTAATGAGGATAGTAATTGTCGTTCTATCGATCATTTAAGCATAATATGGCGAATAATATGAGTTGGGTTGATAAAAATAAGAATAATAAGTATAGTAATTCTCGTTCTATCGATCATATAAGCATAATATGGCTAATAATATGAGTTAGATTGGTAATAATAAGAGTAATAAGTATAGTAATTGTCGTTCTATCGATCATATAAGCATAATATGGCTAATAATATGAGTTAGATTGATAATACTAATAGTAGTGAGTATAGTAATTCTCGTTCTATCGATCATATAAGCATAATGTGGCTAATAATATGAGTTAGATTGATAATAATAAGAGTAATAAGTATAGTAATTGTCGTTCTATCGATCATATCAGCATAATATGGGTAATATTATGAGTTGGATTGATAATAATAAGAGTAATGAGTATAGTAATTGTAGTTCTATCGATCATATAAGCATAATATGGCTAATAATATGAGTTAGATTGATAATAATAAGAGTAATGAGTATAGTAATTGTAGTTCTATCGATCATTTAAGCATAATATGGCTAATAATATGAGTTAGATTGATAATACTAAGAGTAGTGAGTATAGTAATTCTCGTTCTATCGATCATATAAGCATAATATGGCTAATAATATGAGTTAGATTGTTAATAATAAGAGTAATAAGTATAGTAATTGTCGTTCTATCGATCATATAAGCATAATATGGCTAATAATATGAGTTAGATTGATAATACTAAGAGTAGTGAGTATAGTAATTCTCGTTCTATCGATCATATAAGCATAATGTGGCTAATAATATGAGTTAGATTGATAATATAAGAGTAATAAGTATAGTAATTGTCGTTCTATCGATCATATCAGCATAATATGGGTAATATTATGAGTTGGATTGATAATAATAAGAGTAATGAGTATAGTAATTGTAGTTCTATCGATCATATAGGCATAATGTGGCTAATAATATGAATTAGATTCATAATAATAAGAGTAATGAGGATAGTAATTGTCGTTCTATCGATCATTTAAGCATAATATGGCGAATAATATGAGTTGGGTTGATAAAAATAAGAATAATAAGTATAGTAATTGTCGTTCTATCGATCATATAAGCATAATATGGCTAATAATATGATTTAGATTGATAATACTAAGAGTAGCGAGTATAGTAATTGTTGTTCTATCGATCATATAAGCATAATGTGGCTAATAATATGAGTTAGATTGATAATAATAAGAGTAATAAGTATAGTAATTGTCGTTCTATCGATCATATCAGCATAATATGGGTAATATTATGAGTTGGATTGATAATAATAAGAGTAATGAGTATAGTAATTGTAGTTCTATCGATCATATAGGCATAATGTGGCTAATAATATGAATTAGATTCATAATAATAAGAGTAATGAGGATAGTAATTGTCGTTCTATCGATCATTTAAGCATAATATGGCGAATAATATGAGTTAGATTGATAATAATAAGAGTAATAAGTATAGTAATTGTCGTTCTATCGATCATATCAGCATAATATGGGTAATATTATGAGTTGGATTGATAATAATAAGAGTAATGAGTATAGTAATTGTAGTTCTATCGATCATATAAGCATAATGTGGCTAATAATATGAGATAGATTCATAATAATAAGAGTAATGAGGATAGTAATTGTCGTTCTATCGATCATTTAAGCATAATATGGCGAATAATATGAGTTGGGTTGATAAAAATAAGAATAATAAGTATAGTAATTGTCGTTCTATCGATCATATAAGCATAATATGGCTAATAATATGAGTTAGATTGATAATAATAAGAGTAATAAGTATAGTAATTGTAGTTCTATCGATCATATCTGCATAATATGGTTAATAATATGAGTTAGATTCATAACAATAAGAGTAATAAGTATAGTAATTGTAGTTCTATCGATCATATCTGCATAATATGGTTAATAATATGAGTTAGAATGTTAATAATAAGAGTAATAAGTTTAGTAATTGTCGTTCTATCGATCATATAAGCATAATATGGCTAATAATATGAGTTAGATTGATAATAATAAGAGTAATGAGTATAGTAATTGTAGTTCTATCGATCATATAAGCATAATGTGGCTAATAATATGAATTAGATTCATAATAATAAGAGTAATGAGGATAGTAATTGTCGTTCTATCGATCATTTAAGCATAATATGGCGAATAATATGAGTTGGGTTGATAAAAATAAGAATAATAAGTATAGTAATTGTCGTTCTATCGATCATATAAGCATAATATGGCTAATAATAGGAGTTAGATTGATAATACTAAGAGTAGCGAGTATAGTAATTCTCGTTGTATCGATCATATAAGCATAATATGGCTAATAATATGAGTTAGATTGATAATAATAAGAGTAATAAGTACAGTAATTGTCGTTCTATCGATCATATAAGCATAATATGGCTAATAATATGAGTTAGAGTGATAATACTAAGAGTAGTGAGTATAGTAATTCTCATTCTATCGATCATATAAGCATAATATGGCTAATAATATGAGTTAGATTGATAATAATAACAGTAATAAGTACAGTTATTGTAGTTCTATCGATAATATAAGCATAATATGGCTAATAATATGAGTTAGATTGATAATACTAAGAGTAGTGAGTATAGTAATTGTCGTTCTATCGATCATAAAAGCATAATATGACTAATAATATGAGTTAGATTGATAATAGTAAGTGTAATAAGTATAGTAAATGTCGTGCTATCGATCATATCTGCATAATATGGTTAATAATATGAGTTAGATTGATAATAATAAGAGTAATAAGTATAGTAATTGTCGTTCTATCGATCATATCTGCATAATATGGTTAATAATATGAGTTAGATTGATAATAGTAAGTGTAATAAGTATAGTAATTGTAGTTCTATCGATCATATAAGCATAATATGGCTAATAATATGAGTCAGATTCATAATAATAAGAGTAATAAGTATAGTAATTGTCGTTCTATCGATCATTTAAGCATAATATGGCGAATAATATGAGTTGGGTTGATAAAAATAAGAATAATAAGTATAGTAATTGTCGTTCTATCGATCATATAAGCATAATATGGCTAATAATATGAGTTAGATTGATAATAATAAGAGTAATAAGTATAGTAATTGTAGTTCTATCGATCATATCTGCATAATATGGTTAATAATATGAGTTAGATTCATAACAATAAGAGTAATAAGTATAGTAATTGTAGTTCTATCGATCATATCTGCATAATATGGTTAATAATATGAGTTAGAATGTTAATAATAAGAGTAATAAGTTTAGTAATTGTCGTTCTATCGATCATATAAGCATAATATGGCTAATAATATGAGTTAGATTGATAATAATAAGAGTAATGAGTATAGTAATTGTAGTTCTATCGATCATATAAGCATAATGTGGCTAATAATATGAATTAGATTCATAATAATAAGAGTAATGAGGATAGTAATTGTCGTTCTATCGATCATTTAAGCATAATATGGCGAATAATATGAGTTGGGTTGATAAAAATAAGAATAATAAGTATAGTAATTGTCGTTCTATCGATCATATAAGCATAATATGGCTAATAATAGGAGTTAGATTGATCATACTAAGAGTAGCGAGTATAGTAATTCTCGTTGTATCGATCATATAAGCATAATATGGCTAATAATATGAGTTAGATTGATAATAATAAGAGTAATAAGTACAGTAATTGTCGTTCTATCGATCATATAAGCATAATATGGCTAATAATATGAGTTAGAGTGATAATACTAAGAGTAGTGAGTATAGTAATTCTCATTCTATCGATCATATAAGCATAATATGGCTAATAATATGAGTTAGATTGATAATAATAACAGTAATAAGTTACAGTTATTGTAGTTCTATCGATAATATAAGCATAATATGGCTAATAATATGAGTTAGATTGATAATACTAAGAGTAGTGAGTATAGTAATTGTCGTTCTATCGATCATAAAAGCATAATATGGCTAATAATATGAGTTAGATTGATAATAGTAAGTGTAATAAGTATAGTAAATGTCGTGCTATCGATCATATCTGCATAATATGGTTAATAATATGAGTTAGATTGATAATAATAAGAGTAATAAGTATAGTAATTGTCGTTCTATCGATCATATCTGCATAATATGGTTAATAATATGAGTTAGATTGATAATAGTAAGTGTAATAAGTATAGTAATTGTAGTTCTATCGATCATATAAGCATAATATGGCTAATAATATGAGTCAGATTCATAATAATAAGAGTAATAAGTATAGTAATTGTCGTTCTATCGATCATTTAAGCATAATATGGCGAATAATATGAGTTGGGTTGATAAAAATAAGAATAATAAGTATAGTAATTGTCGTTCTATCGATCATATAAGCATAATATGGCTAATAATATGAGTTAGATTGGTAATAATCAGAGTAATAAGTATAGTAATTGTCGTTCTATCGATCATATAAGCATAATATGGCTAATAATATGAGTTAGATTGATAATACTAAGAGTAGTGAGTATAGTAATTCTCATTCTATCGATCATATAAGCATAATATGGCTAATAATATGAGTTAGATTGATAATAATAAGAGTAGTGAGTCTAGTAATTCTCGTTCTATCGATCATATAAGCATAATATGGCTAATAATATGAGTTAGATTGATAATAATAAGAGTAATGAGTATAGTAATTGTAGTTCTATCGATCATTTAAGCATAATATGGCTAATAATATGAGTTAGAATGTTAATAATAAGAGTAATAAGTTTAGTAATTGTCGTTCTATCGATCATATAAGAATAATATGGCTAATAATATGAGTTAGATTGATAATAATAAGAGTAATGAGTATAGTAATTGTAGTTCTATCGATCATATAAGCATAATGTGGCTAATAATATGAATTAGATTCATAATAATAAGAGTAATGAGGATAGTAATTGTCGTTCTATCGATCATTTAAGCATAATATGGCGAATAATATGAGTTGGGTTGATAAAAATAAGAATAATAAGTATAGTAATTGTCGTTCTATCGATCATATAAGCATAATATGGCTAATAATAGGAGTTAGATTGATAATACTAAGAGTAGCGAGTATAGTAATTCTCGTTGTATCGATCATATAAGCATAATATGGCTAATAATATGAGTTAGATTGATAATAATAAGAGTAATAAGTACAGTAATTGTCGTTCTATCGATCATATAAGCATAATATGGCTAATAATATGAGTTAGAGTGATAATACTAAGAGTAGTGAGTATAGTAATTCTCATTCTATCGATCATATAAGCATAATATGGCTAATAATATGAGTTAGATTGATAATAATAACAGTAATAAGTACAGTTATTGTAGTTCTATCGATAATATAAGCATAATATGGCTAATAATATGAGTTAGATTGATAATACTAAGAGTAGTGAGTATAGTAATTGTCGTTCTATCGATCATAAAAGCATAATATGACTAATAATATGAGTTAGATTGATAATAGTAAGTGTAATAAGTATAGTAAATGTCGTGCTATCGATCATATCTGCATAATATGGTTAATAATATGAGTTAGATTGATAATAATAAGAGTAATAAGTATAGTAATTGTCGTTCTATCGATCATATCTGCATAATATGGTTAATAATATGAGTTAGATTGATAATAGTAAGTGTAATAAGTATAGTAATTGTAGTTCTATCGATCATATAAGCATAATATGGCTAATAATATGAGTCAGATTCATAATAATAAGAGTAATAAGTATAGTAATTGTCGTTCTATCGATCATTTAAGCATAATATGGCGAATAATATGAGTTGGGTTGATAAAAATAAGAATAATAAGTATAGTAATTGTCGTTCTATCGATCATATAAGCATAATATGGCTAATAATATGAGTTAGATTGATAATAATAAGAGTAATAAGTATAGTAATTGTAGTTCTATCGATCATATCTGCATAATATGGTTAATAATATGAGTTAGATTCATAACAATAAGAGTAATAAGTATAGTAATTGTAGTTCTATCGATCATATCTGCATAATATGGTTAATAATATGAGTTAGAATGTTAATAATAAGAGTAATAAGTTTAGTAATTGTCGTTCTATCGATCATATAAGCATAATATGGCTAATAATATGAGTTAGATTGATAATAATAAGAGTAATGAGTATAGTAATTGTAGTTCTATCGATCATATAAGCATAATGTGGCTAATAATATGAATTAGATTCATAATAATAAGAGTAATGAGGATAGTAATTGTCGTTCTATCGATCATTTAAGCATAATATGGCGAATAATATGAGTTGGGTTGATAAAAATAAGAATAATAAGTATAGTAATTGTCGTTCTATCGATCATATAAGCATAATATGGCTAATAATAGGAGTTAGATTGATCATACTAAGAGTAGCGAGTATAGTAATTCTCGTTGTATCGATCATATAAGCATAATATGGCTAATAATATGAGTTAGATTGATAATAATAAGAGTAATAAGTACAGTAATTGTCGTTCTATCGATCATATAAGCATAATATGGCTAATAATATGAGTTAGAGTGATAATACTAAGAGTAGTGAGTATAGTAATTCTCATTCTATCGATCATATAAGCATAATATGGCTAATAATATGAGTTAGATTGATAATAATAACAGTAATAAGTACAGTTATTGTAGTTCTATCGATAATATAAGCATAATATGGCTAATAATATGAGTTAGATTGATAATACTAAGAGTAGTGAGTATAGTAATTGTCGTTCTATCGATCATAAAAGCATAATATGACTAATAATATGAGTTAGATTGATAATAGTAAGTGTAATAAGTATAGTAAATGTCGTGCTATCGATCATATCTGCATAATATGGTTAATAATATGAGTTAGATTGATAATAATAAGAGTAATAAGTATAGTAATTGTCGTTCTATCGATCATATCTGCATAATATGGTTAATAATATGAGTTAGATTGATAATAGTAAGTGTAATAAGTATAGTAATTGTAGTTCTATCGATCATATAAGCATAATATGGCTAATAATATGAGTCAGATTCATAATAATAAGAGTAATAAGTATAGTAATTGTCGTTCTATCGATCATTTAAGCATAATATGGCGAATAATATGAGTTGGGTTGATAAAAATAAGAATAATAAGTATAGTAATTGTCGTTCTATCGATCATATAAGCATAATATGGCTAATAATATGAGTTAGATTGATAATAATAAGAGTAATAAGTATAGTAATTGTAGTTCTATCGATCATATCTGCATAATATGGTTAATAATATGAGTTAGATTCATAACAATAAGAGTAATAAGTATAGTAATTGTAGTTCTATCGATCATATCTGCATAATATGGTTAATATTATGAGTTAGAATGATAATAATAAGAGTAATAAGTTTAGTAATTGTCGTTCTATCGATCATATCTGCATAATATGGTTAATAATATGAGTTAGATTGATAATAGTGAGTGTAATAACTATAGTGAATGTCGTTCTATCGATCATATCAGCATAATATGGGTAATATTATGAGTTGGATTGATAATAATAAGAGTAATGAGTATAGTAATTGTAGTTCTATCGATCATATAAGCATAATGTGGCTAATAATATGAGTTAGATTCATAATAATAAGAGTAATGAGGATAGTAATTGTCGTTCTATCGATCATTTAAGCATAATATGGCGAATAATATGAGTTGGGTTGATAAAAATAAGAATAATAAGTATAGTAATTCTCGTTCTATCGATCATATAAGCATAATATGGCTAATATTATGAGTTAGATTGATAATAATAAGAGTAATAAGTACAGTAATTGTCGTTCTATCGATCATATAAGCATAATATGGCTAATAATATGAGTTAGAGTGATAATACTAAGAGTAGTGAGTATAGTAATTCTCATTCTATCGATCATATAAGCATAATATGGCTAATAATATGAGTTAGATTGATAATAATAACAGTAGTAAGTACAGTTATTGTAGTTCTATCGATAATATAAGCATAATATGGCTAATAATATGAGTTAGATTGATAATACTAAGAGTAGTGAGTATAGTAATTGTCGTTCTATCGATCATATAAGCATAATATGGCTAATAATATGAGTTAGATTGATAATAATAAGAGTAATGAGTATAGTAATTGTAGTTCTATCGATCATATAAGCATAATGTGGCTAATAACATGAATTAGATTCATAATAATAAGAGTAATGAGGATAGTAATTGTCGTTCTATCGATCATTTAAGCATAATATGGCGAATAATATGAGTTGGGTTGATAAAAATAAGAATAATAAGTATAGTAAATGTCGTGCTATCGATCATATCTGCATAATATGGTTAATAATATGAGTTAGATTGATAATAATAAGAGTAATAAGTATAGTAATTGTCGTTCTATCGATCATATCTGCATAATATGGTTAATAATATGAGTTAGATTGATAATAATAAGTGTAATAAGTATAGTAATTGTAGTTCTATCGATCATATAAGCATAATATGGCTAATAATATGAGTCAGATTCATAATAATAAGAGTAATAAGTATAGTAATTGTCGTTCTATCGATCATTTAAGCATAATATGGCGAATAATATGAGTTGGGTTGATAAAAATAAGAATAATAAGTATAGTAATTGTCGTTCTATCGATTATATAAGCATAATATGGCTAATAATATGAGTTAGATTGGTAATAATCAGAGTAATAAGTATAGTAATTGTCATTCTATCGATAATATAACCATAATATGGCTAATAATATGAGTTAGATTGATAATACTAAGAGTAGTGAGTATAGTAATTCTCGTTCTATCGATCATATAAGCATAGTATGGCTAATAATATTAGTTAGATTGGTAATAATAAGGGTAATAAGTATAGTAATTGTCGTTCTCTCGATCATATAAGCATAATATGGCTAATAATATGTATTAGATTGATAATACTAAGAGTAGTGAGTATAGTAATTCTCGTTCTATCGATCATATAAGCATAATGTGGCTAATGATATGAGTTAGATTGATAATAATAACAGTAATAAGTACAGTTATTGTAGTTCTATCGATAATATAAGCATAATATGGCTAATAATATGAGTTAGATTGATAATACTAAGAGTAGTGAGTATAGTAATTGTCGTTCTATCGATCATATAAGCATAATATGGCTAATAATATGAGTTAGATTGATAATAATAAGAGTAATGAGTATAGTAATTGTAGTTCTATCGATCATATAAGCATAATGTGGCTAATAACATGAATTAGATTCATAATAATAAGAGTAATGAGGATAGTAATTGTCGTTCTATCGATCATTTAAGCATAATATGGCGAATAATATGAGTTGGGTTGATAAAAATAAGAATAATAAGTATAGTAATTGTCGTTCTATCGATCATATAAGCATAATATGGCTAATAATAGGAGTTAGATTGATAATACTAAGAGTAGCGAGTATAGTAATTCTCGTTCTATCGATCATATAAGCATAATATGGCTAATAATATGAGTTAGATTGATAATAATAAGAGTAATAAGTACAGTAATTGTCGTTCTATCGATCATATAAGCATAATATGGCTAATAATATGAGTTAGAGTGATAATACTAAGAGTAGTGAGTATAGTAATTCTCATTCTATCGATCATATAAGCATAATATGGCTAATAATATGAGTTAGATTGATAATAATAACAGTAATAAGTACAGTTATTGTAGTTCTATCGATAATATAAGCATAATATGGCTAATAATATGAGTTAGATTGATAATACTAAGAGTAGTGAGTATAGTAATTGTCGTTCTATCGATCATATAAGCATAATATGACTAATAATATGAGTTAGATTGATAATAGTAAGTGTAATAAGTATAGTAAATGTCGTGCTATCGATCATATCTGCATAATATGGTTAATAATATGAGTTAGATTGATAATAATAAGAGTAATAAGTATAGTAATTGTCGTTCTATCGATCATATCTGCATAATATGGTTAATAATATGAGTTAGATTGATAATAATAAGTGTAATAAGTATAGTAATTGTAGTTCTATCGATCATATAAGCATAATATGGCTAATAATATGAGTCAGATTCATAATAATAAGAGTAATAAGTATAGTAATTGTCGTTCTATCGATCATTTAAGCATAATATGGCGAATAATATGAGTTGGGTTGATAAAAATAAGAATAATAAGTATAGTAATTGTCGTTCTATCGATTATATAAGCATAATATGGCTAATAATATGAGTTAGATTGGTAATAATCAGAGTAATAAGTATAGTAATTGTCGTTCTATCGATAATATAACCATAATATGGCTAATAATATGAGTTAGATTGATAATAGTGAGTGTAATAACTATAGTGAATGTCGTTCTATCGATCATATCAGCATAATATGGGTAATATTATGAGTTGGATTGATAATAATAAGAGTAATGAGTATAGTAATTGTAGTTCTATCGATCATATAAGCATAATGTGGCTAATAATATGAGTTAGATTCATAATAATAAGAGTAATGAGGATAGTAATTGTCGTTCTATCGATCATTTAAGCATAATATGGCGAATAATATGAGTTGGGTTGATAAAAATAAGAATAATAAGTATAGTAATTCTCGTTCTATCGATCATATAAGCATAATATGGCTAATAATATGAGTTAGATTGGTAATAATAAGAGTAATAAGTGTAGTAATTGTCGTTCTATCGATCATATAAGCATAATATGGCTAATAATATGAGTTAGATTGATAATACTAATAGTAGTGAGTATAGTAATTCTCGTTCTATCGATCATATAAGCATAATGTGGCTAATAATATGAGTTAGATTGATAATAATAAGAGTAATAAGTATAGTAATTGTCGTTCTATCGATCATATCAGCATAATATGGGTAATATTATGAGTTGGATTGATAATAATAAGAGTAATGAGTATAGTAATTGTAGTTCTATCGATCATATAAGCATAATATGGCTAATAATATGAGTTAGATTGATAAGAATAAGAGTAATGAGTATAGTAATTGTAGTTCTATCGATCATTTAAGCATAATATGGCTAATAATATGAGTTAGATTGATAATACTAAGAGTAGTGAGTATAGTAATTCTCGTTCTATCGATCATATAAGCATAATATGGCTAATAATATGAGTTAGATTGTTAATAATAAGAGTAATAAGTATAGTAATTGTCGTTCTATCGATCATATAAGCATAATATGGCTAATAATATGAGTTAGATTGATAATACTAAGAGTAGTGAGTATAGTAATTCTCGTTCTATCGATCATATAAGCATAATGTGGCTAATAATATGAGTTAGATTGATAATAATAAGAGTAATAAGTATAGTAATTGTCGTTCTATCGATCATATCAGCATAATATGGGTAATATTATGAGTTGGATTGATAATAATAAGAGTAATGAGTATAGTAATTGTAGTTCTATCGATCATATAGGCATAATGTGGCTAATAATATGAATTAGATTCATAATAATAAGAGTAATGAGGATAGTAATTGTCGTTCTATCGATCATTTAAGCATAATATGGCGAATAATATGAGTTGGGTTGATAAAAATAAGAATAATAAGTATAGTAATTGTCGTTCTATCGATCATATAAGCATAATATGGCTAATAATATGATTTAGATTGATAATACTAAGAGTAGCGAGTATAGTAATTGTTGTTCTATCGATCATATAAGCATAATGTGGCTAATAATATGAGTTAGATTGATAATAATAAGAGTAGTAAGTATAGTAATTGTCGTTCTATCGATCATTTAAGCATAATATGGCGAATAATATGAGTTAGATTGATAATAATAAGAGTAATAAGTATAGTAATTGTCGTTCTATCGATCATATCAGCATAATATGGGTAATATTATGAGTTGGATTGATAATAATAAGAGTAATGAGTATAGTAATTGTAGTTCTATCGATCATATAAGCATAATGTGGCTAATAATATGAGATAGATTCATAATAATAAGAGTAATGAGGATAGTAATTGTCGTTCTATCGATCATTTAAGCATAATATGGCGAATAATATGAGTTGGGTTGATAAAAATAAGAATAATAAGTATAGTAATTGTCGTTCTATCGATCATATAAGCATAATATGGCTAATAATATGAGTTAGATTGATAATAATAAGAGTAATAAGTATAGTAATTGTAGTTCTATCGATCATATCTGCATAATATGGTTAATAATATGAGTTAGATTCATAACAATAAGAGTAATAAGTATAGTAATTGTAGTTCTATCGATCATATCTGCATAATATGGTTAATAATATGAGTTAGAATGTTAATAATAAGAGTAATAAGTTTAGTAATTGTCGTTCTATCGATCATATAAGCATAATATGGCTAATAATATGAGTTAGATTGATAATAATAAGAGTAATGAGTATAGTAATTGTAGTTCTATCGATCATATAAGCATAATGTGGCTAATAATATGAGTTAGATTCATAATAATAAGAGTAATGAGGTTAGTAATTGTCGTTCTATCGATCATTTAAGCATAATATGGCGAATAATATGAGTTGGGTTGATAAAAATAAGAATAATAAGTATAGTAATTCTCGTTCTATCGATCATATAAGCATAATATGGCTAATAATATGAGTTAGATTGGTAATAATAAGAGTAATAAGTATAGTAATTGTCGTTCTATCGATCATATAAGCATAATATGGCTAATAATATGAGTTAGATTGATAATACTAATAGTAGTGAGTATAGTAATTCTCGTTCTATCGATCATATAAGCATAATGTGGCTAATAATATGAGTTAGATTGATAATAATAAGAGTAATAAGTATAGTAATTGTCGTTCTATCGATCATATCAGCATAATATGGGTAATATTATGAGTTGGATTGATAATAATAAGAGTAATGAGTATAGTAATTGTAGTTCTATCGATCATATAAGCATAATATGGCTAATAATATGAGTTAGATTGATAATAATAAGAGTAATGAGTATAGTAATTGTAGTTCTATCGATCATTTAAGCATAATATGGCTAATAATATGAGTTAGATTGATAATACTAAGAGTAGTGAGTATAGTAATTCTCGTTCTATCGATCATATAAGCATAATATGGCTAATAATATGAGTTAGATTGTTAATAATAAGAGTAATAAGTATAGTAATTGTCGTTCTATCGATCATATAAGCATAATATGGCTAATAATATGAGTTAGATTGATAATACTAAGAGTAGTGAGTATAGTAATTCTCGTTCTATCGATCATATAAGCATAATATGGCTAATAATATGAGTTAGATTGATAATAATAAGAGTAATGAGTATAGTAATTGTAGTTCTATCGATCATTTAAGCATAATATGGCTAATAATATGAGTTAGATTGATAATGATAAGAGTAATAAGTATAGTAATTGTCGTTCTATCGATCATATCAGCATAATATGGGTAATATTATGAGTTGGATTGATAATAATAAGAGTAATGAGTATAGTAATTGTAGTTCTATCGATCATATAAGCATAATGTGGCTAATAATATGAGTTAGATTCATAATAATAAGAGTTATGAGGATAGTAATTGTCGTTCTATCGATCATTTAAGCATAATATGGCGAATAATATGAGTTAGATTGATAATACTAAGAGTAGCGAGTATAGTAATTGTTGTTCTATCGATCATATAAGCATAATATGGCTAATAATATGAGTTAGATTGATAATACTAAGAGTAGTGAGTATAGTAATTCTCGTTCTATCGATCATATAAGCATAATGTGGCTAATAATATGAGTTAGATTGATAATAATAAGAGTAATAAGTATAGTAATTGTCGTTCTATCGATCATATCAGCATAATATGGGTAATATTATGAGTTGGATTGATAATAATAAGAGTAATGAGTATAGTAATTGTAGTTCTATCGATCATATAAGCATAATGTGGCTAATAATATGAGTTAGATTCATAATAATAAGAGTAATGAGGATAGTAATTGTCGTTCTATCGATCATTTAAGCATAATATGGCGAATAATATGAGTTGGGTTGATAAAAATAAGAATAATAAGTATAGTAATTGTCGTTCTATCGATCATATAAGCATAATATGGCTAATAATATGAGTTAGATTGATAATAATAAGAGTAATAAGTATAGTAATTGTAGTTCTATCGATCATATCTGCATAATATGGTTAATAATATGAGTTAGATTCATAACAATAAGAGTAATAAGTATAGTAATTGTAGTTCTATCGATCATATCTGCATAATATGGTTAATATTATGAGTTAGAATGATAATAATAAGAGTAATAAGTTTAGTAATTGTCGTTCTATCGATCATATCTGCATAATATGGTTAATAATATGAGTTAGATTGATAATAGTGAGTGTAATAACTATAGTGAATGTCGTTCTATCGATCATATCAGCATAATATGGGTAATATTATGAGTTGGATTGATAATAATAAGAGTAATGAGTATAGTAATTGTAGTTCTATCGATCATATAAGCATAATGTGGCTAATAATATGAGTTAGACTCATAATAATAAGAGTAATGAGGATAGTAATTGTCGTTCTATCGATCATTTAAGCATAATATGGCGAATAATATGAGTTGGGTTGATAAAAATAAGAATAATAAGTATAGTAATTCTCGTTCTATCGATCATATAAGCATAATATGGCTAATATTATGAGTTAGATTGATAATAATAAGAGTAATAAGTACAGTAATTGTCGTTCTATCGATCATATAAGCATAATATGGCTAATAATATGGGTTAGAGTGATAATACTAAGAGTAGTGAGTATAGTAATTCTCATTCTATCGATCATATAAGCATAATATGGCTAATAATATGAGTTAGATTGATAATAATAACAGTAGTAAGTACAGTTATTGTAGTTCTATCGATAATATAAGCATAATATGGCTAATAATATGAGTTAGATTGATAATACTAAGAGTAGTGAGTATAGTAATTGTCGTTCTATCGATCATATAAGCATAATATGGCTAATAATATGAGTTAGATTGATAATAATAAGAGTAATGAGTATAGTAATTGTAGTTCTATCGATCATATAAGCATAATGTGGCTAATAACATGAATTAGATTCATAATAATAAGAGTAATGAGGATAGTAATTGTCGTTCTATCGATCATTTAAGCATAATATGGCGAATAATATGAGTTGGGTTGATAAAAATAAGAATAATAAGTATAGTAATTGTCGTTCTATCGATCATATAAGCATAATATGGCTAATAATAGGAGTTAGATTGATAATACTAAGAGTAGCGAGTATAGTAATTCTCGTTCTATCGATCATATAAGCATAATATGGCTAATAATATGAGTTAGATTGATAATAATAAGAGTAATAAGTACAGTAATTGTCGTTCTATCGATCATATAAGCATAATATGGCTAATAATATGAGTTAGAGTGATAATACTAAGAGTAGTGAGTATAGTAATTCTCATTCTATCGATCATATAAGCATAATATGGCTAATAATATGAGTTAGATTGATAATAATAACAGTAATAAGTACAGTTATTGTAGTTCTATCGATAATGTAAGCATAATATGGCTAATAATATGAGTTAGATTGATAATACTAAGAGTAGTGAGTATAGTAATTGTCGTTCTATCGATCATATAAGCATAATATGACTAATAATATGAGTTAGATTGATAATAGTAAGTGTAATAAGTATAGTAAATGTCGTGCTATCGATCATATCTGCATAATATGGTTAATAATATGAGTTAGATTGATAATAATAAGAGTAATAAGTATAGTAATTGTCGTTCTATCGATCATATCTGCATAATATGGTTAATAATATGAGTTAGATTGATAATAATAAGTGTAATAAGTATAGTAATTGTAGTTCTATCGATCATATAAGCATAATATGGCTAATAATATGAGTTAGATTGATAATACTAAGAGTAGTGAGTATAGTAATTCTCGTTCTATCGATCATATAAGCATAATATGGCTAATAATATGAGTTAGATTGATAATACTAAGAGTAGTGAGTATAGTAATTCTCGTTCTATCGATCATATAAGCATAATATGGCTAATAATATGAGTTAGATTGATAATAATAAGAGTAGTGAGTATAGTAATTCTCGTTCTATCGATCATATAAGCATAATATGGCTAATAATATGAGTTAGATTGATAATAATAAGAGTAATGAGTATAGTAATTGTAGTTCTATCGATCATTTAAGCATAATATGGCTAATAATATGAGTTAGATTGATAATGATAAGAGTAATAAGTATAGTAATTGTCGTTCTATCGATCATATCAGCATAATATGGGTAATATTATGAGTTGGATTGATAATAATAAGAGTAATGAGTATAGTAATTGTAGTTCTATCGATCATATAAGCATAATGTGGCTAATAATATGAGTTAGATTCATAATAATAAGAGTTATGAGGATAGTAATTGTCGTTCTATCGATCATTTAAGCATAATATGGCGAATAATATGAGTTAGATTGATAATACTAAGAGTAGCGAGTATAGTAATTGTTGTTCTATCGATCATATAAGCATAATATGGCTAATAATATGAGTTAGATTGATAATACTAAGAGTAGTGAGTATAGTAATTCTCGTTCTATCGATCATATAAGCATAATGTGGCTAATAATATGAGTTAGATTGATAATAATAAGAGTAATAAGTATAGTAATTGTCGTTCTATCGATCATATCAGCATAATATGGGTAATATTATGAGTTGGATTGATAATAATAAGAGTAATGAGTATAGTAATTGTAGTTCTATCGATCATATAAGCATAATGTGGCTAATAATATGAGTTAGATTCATAATAATAAGAGTAATGAGGATAGTAATTGTCGTTCTATCGATCATTTAAGCATAATATGGCGAATAATATGAGTTGGGTTGATAAAAATAAGAATAATAAGTATAGTAATTGTCGTTCTATCGATCATATAAGCATAATATGGCTAATAATAGGAGTTAGATTGATAATACTAAGAGTAGCGAGTATAGTAATTCTTGTTCTATCGATCATATAAGCATAATATGGCTAATAATATGAGTTAGATTGATAATAATAAGAGTAATAAGTACAGTAATTGTCGTTCTATCGATCATATAAGCATAATATGGCTAATAATATGAGTTAGAGTGATAATACTAAGAGTAGTGAGTATAGTAATTCTCATTCTATCGATCATATAAGCATAATATGGCTAATAATATGAGTTAGATTGATAATAATAACAGTAATAAGTACAGTTATTGTAGTTCTATCGATAATATAAGCATAATATGGCTAATAATATGAGTTAGATTGATAATACTAAGAGTAGTGAGTATAGTAATTCTCGTTCTATCGATCATATAAGCATAATGTGGCTAATAATATGAGTTAGATTGATAATAATAAGAGTAATAAGTACAGTAATTGTCGTTCTATCGATCATATAAGCATAATATGGCTAATAATATGAGTTAGAGTGATAATACTAAGAGTAGTGAGTATAGTAATTCTCATTCTATCGATCATATAAGCATAATATGGCTAATAATATGAGTTAGATTGATAATAATAACAGTAATAAGTACAGTTATTGTAGTTCTATCGATAATATAAGCATAATATGGCTAATAATATGAGTTAGATTGATAATACTAAGAGTAGTGAGTATAGTAATTGTCGTTCTATCGATCATAAAAGCATAATATGACTAATAATATGAGTTAGATTGATAATAGTAAGTGTAATAAGTATAGTAAATGTCGTGCTATCGATCATATCTGCATAATATGGTTAATAATATGAGTTAGATTGATAATAATAAGAGTAATAAGTATAGTAATTGTCGTTCTATCGATCATATCTGCATAATATGGTTAATAATATGAGTTAGAATGTTAATAATAAGAGTAATAAGTTTAGTAATTGTCGTTCTATCGATCATATAAGCATAATATGGCTAATAATATGAGTTAGATTGATAATAATAAGAGTAGTGAGTATAGTAATTCTCGTTCTATCGATCATATAAGCATAATGTGGCTAATAATATGAGTTAGATTGATAATAATAAGAGTAATAAGTATAGTAATTGTCGTTCTATCGATCATATCAGCATAATATGGGTAATATTATGAGTTGGATTGATAATAATAAGAGTAATGAGTATAGTAATTGTAGTTCTATCGATCATATAGGCATAATGTGGCTAATAATATGAATTAGATTCATAATAATAAGAGTAATGAGGATAGTAATTGTCGTTCTATCGATCATTTAAGCATAATATGGCGAATAATATGAGTTGGGTTGATAAAAATAAGAATAATAAGTATAGTAATTGTCGTTCTATCGATCATATAAGCATAATATGGCTAATAATATGATTTAGATTGATAATACTAAGAGTAGCGAGTATAGTAATTGTTGTTCTATCGATCATATAAGCATAATGTGGCTAATAATATGAGTTAGATTGATAATAATAAGAGTAGTAAGTATAGTAATTGTCGTTCTATCGATCATTTAAGCATAATATGGCGAATAATATGAGTTGGGTTGATAAAAATAAGAATAATAAGTATAGTAATTGTCGTTCTATCGATCATATAAGCATAATATGGCTAATAATATGAGTTAGATTGATAATAATAAGAGTAATAAGTATAGTAATTGTAGTTCTATCGATCATATCTGCATAATATGGTTAATAATATGAGTTAGATTCATAACAATAAGAGTAATAAGTATAGTAATTGTAGTTCTATCGATCATATCTGCATAATATGGTTAATAATATGAGTTAGAATGTTAATAATAAGAGTAATAAGTTTAGTAATTGTCGTTCTATCGATCATATAAGCATAATATGGCTAATAATATGAGTTAGATTGATAATAATAAGAGTAATGAGTATAGTAATTGTAGTTCTATCGATCATATAAGCATAATGTGGCTAATAATATGAGTTAGATTCATAATAATAAGAGTAATGAGGTTAGTAATTGTCGTTCTATCGATCATTTAAGCATAATATGGCGAATAATATGAGTTGGGTTGATAAAAATAAGAATAATAAGTATAGTAATTCTCGTTCTATCGATCATATAAGCATAATATGGCTAATAATATGAGTTAGATTGGTAATAATAAGAGTAATAAGTATAGTAATTGTCGTTCTATCGATCATATAAGCATAATATGGCTAATAATATGAGTTAGATTGATAATACTAATAGTAGTGAGTATAGTAATTCTCGTTCTATCGATCATATAAGCATAATGTGGCTAATAATATGAGTTAGATTGATAATAATAAGAGTAATAAGTATAGTAATTGTCGTTCTATCGATCATATCAGCATAATATGGGTAATATTATGAGTTGGATTGATAATAATAAGAGTAATGAGTATAGTAATTGTAGTTCTATCGATCATATAAGCATAATATGGCTAATAATATGAGTTAGATTGATAATAATAAGAGTAATGAGTATAGTAATTGTAGTTCTATCGATCATTTAAGCATAATATGGCTAATAATATGAGTTAGATTGATAATACTAAGAGTAGTGAGTATAGTAATTCTCGTTCTATCGATCATATAAGCATAATATGGCTAATAATATGAGTTAGATTGTTAATAATAAGAGTAATAAGTATAGTAATTGTCGTTCTATCGATCATATAAGCATAATATGGCTAATAATATGAGTTAGATTGATAATACTAAGAGTAGTGAGTATAGTAATTCTCGTTCTATCGATCATATAAGCATAATGTGGCTAATAATATGAGTTAGATTGATAATAATAAGAGTAATAAGTATAGTAATTGTCGTTCTATCGATCATATCAGCATAATATGGGTAATATTATGAGTTGGATTGATAATAATAAGAGTAATGAGTATAGTAATTGTAGTTCTATCGATCATATAGGCATAATGTGGCTAATAATATGAATTAGATTCATAATAATAAGAGTAATGAGGATAGTAATTGTCGTTCTATCGATCATTTAAGCATAATATGGCGAATAATATGAGTTGGGTTGATAAAAATAAGAATAATAAGTATAGTAATTGTCGTTCTATCGATCACATAAGCATAATATGGCTAATAATATGATTTAGATTGATAATACTAAGAGTAGCGAGTATAGTAATTGTTGTTCTATCGATCATATAAGCATAATGTGGCTAATAATATGAGTTAGATTGATAATAATAAGAGTAATAAGTATAGTAATTGTCGTTCTATCGATCATATCAGCATAATATGGGTAATATTATGAGTTGGATTGATAATAATAAGAGTAATGAGTATAGTAATTGTAGTTCTATCGATCATATAGGCATAATGTGGCTAATAATATAAATTAGATTCATAATAATAAGAGTAATGAGGATAGTAATTGTCGTTCTATCGATCATATAAGCATAATATGGCTAATAATATGAGTTAGATTGATAATAATAAGAGTAGTGAGTATAGTAATTCTCGTTCTATCGATCATATAAGCATAATATGGCTAATAATATGAGTTAGATTGATAATAATAAGAGTAATGAGTATAGTAATTGTAGTTCTATCGATCATTTAAGCATAATATGGCTAATAATATGAGTTAGATTGATAATGATAAGAGTAATAAGTATAGTAATTGTCGTTCTATCGATCATATCAGCATAATATGGGTAATATTATGAGTTGGATTGATAATAATAAGAGTAATGAGTATAGTAATTGTAGTTCTATCGATCATATAAGCATAATGTGGCTAATAATATGAGTTAGATTCATAATAATAAGAGTTATGAGGATAGTAATTGTCGTTCTATCGATCATTTAAGCATAATATGGCGAATAATATGAGTTAGATTGATAATACTAAGAGTAGCGAGTATAGTAATTGTTGTTCTATCGATCATATAAGCATAATATGGCTAATAATATGAGTTAGATTGATAATACTAAGAGTAGTGAGTATAGTAATTCTCGTTCTATCGATCATATAAGCATAATGTGGCTAATAATATGAGTTAGATTGATAATAATAAGAGTAATAAGTATAGTAATTGTCGTTCTATCGATCATATCAGCATAATATGGGTAATATTATGAGTTGGATTGATAATAATAAGAGTAATGAGTATAGTAATTGTAGTTCTATCGATCATATAAGCATAATGTGGCTAATAATATGAGTTAGATTCATAATAATAAGAGTAATGAGGATAGTAATTGTCGTTCTATCGATCATTTAAGCATAATATGGCGAATAATATGAGTTGGGTTGATAAAAATAAGAATAATAAGTATAGTAATTGTCGTTCTATCGATCATATAAGCATAATATGGCTAATAATATGAGTTAGATTGATAATAATAAGAGTAATAAGTATAGTAATTGTAGTTCTATCGATCATATCTGCATAATATGGTTAATAATATGAGTTAGATTCATAACAATAAGAGTAATAAGTATAGTAATTGTAGTTCTATCGATCATATCTGCATAATATGGTTAATATTATGAGTTAGAATGATAATAATAAGAGTAATAAGTTTAGTAATTGTCGTTCTATCGATCATATCTGCATAATATGGTTAATAATATGAGTTAGATTGATAATAGTGAGTGTAATAACTATAGTGAATGTCGTTCTATCGATCATATCAGCATAATATGGGTAATATTATGAGTTGGATTGATAATAATAAGAGTAATGAGTATAGTAATTGTAGTTCTATCGATCATATAAGCATAATGTGGCTAATAATATGAGTTAGACTCATAATAATAAGAGTAATGAGGATAGTAATTGTCGTTCTATCGATCATTTAAGCATAATATGGCGAATAATATGAGTTGGGTTGATAAAAATAAGAATAATAAGTATAGTAATTGTCGTTCTATCGATCATATAAGCATAATATGGCTAATAATATGATTTAGATTGATAATACTAAGAGTAGCGAGTATAGTAATTGTTGTTCTATCGATCATATAAGCATAATGTGGCTAATAATATGAGTTAGATTGATAATAATAAGAGTAGTAAGTATAGTAATTGTCGTTCTATCGATCATTTAAGCATAATATGGCGAATAATATGAGTTAGATTGATAATAATAAGAGTAATAAGTATAGTAATTGTCGTTCTATCGATCATATCAGCATAATATGGGTAATATTATGAGTTGGATTGATAATAATAAGAGTAATGAGTATAGTAATTGTAGTTCTATCGATCATATAAGCATAATGTGGCTAATAATATGAGATAGATTCATAATAATAAGAGTAATGAGGATAGTAATTGTCGTTCTATCGATCATTTAAGCATAATATGGCGAATAATATGAGTTGGGTTGATAAAAATAAGAATAATAAGTATAGTAATTGTCGTTCTATCGATCATATAAGCATAATATGGCTAATAATATGAGTTAGATTGATAATAATAAGAGTAATAAGTATAGTAATTGTAGTTCTATCGATCATATCTGCATAATATGGTTAATAATATGAGTTAGATTCATAACAATAAGAGTAATAAGTATAGTAATTGTAGTTCTATCGATCATATCTGCATAATATGGTTAATAATATGAGTTAGAATGTTAATAATAAGAGTAATAAGTTTAGTAATTGTCGTTCTATCGATCATATAAGCATAATATGGCTAATAATATGAGTTAGATTGATAATAATAAGAGTAATGAGTATAGTAATTGTAGTTCTATCGATCATATAAGCATAATGTGGCTAATAATATGAGTTAGATTCATAATAATAAGAGTAATGAGGTTAGTAATTGTCGTTCTATCGATCATTTAAGCATAATATGGCGAATAATATGAGTTGGGTTGATAAAAATAAGAATAATAAGTATAGTAATTCTCGTTCTATCGATCATATCAGCATAATATGGGTAATATTATGAGTTGGATTGATAATAATAAGAGTAATGAGTATAGTAATTGTAGTTCTATCGATCATATAAGCATAATATGGCTAATAATATGAGTTAGATTGATAATAATAAGAGTAATGAGTATAGTAATTGTAGTTCTATCGATCATTTAAGCATAATATGGCTAATAATATGAGTTAGATTGATAATACTAAGAGTAGTGAGTATAGTAATTCTCGTTCTATCGATCATATAAGCATAATATGGCTAATAATATGAGTTAGATTGTTAATAATAAGCGTAATAAGTATAGTAATTGTCGTTCTATCGATCATATAAGCATAATATGGCTAATAATATGAGTTAGATTGATAATACTAAGAGTAGTGAGTATAGTAATTCTCGTTCTATCGATCATATAAGCATAATGTGGCTAATAATATGAGTTAGATTGATAATAATAAGAGTAATAAGTATAGTAATTGTCGTTCTATCGATCATATCAGCATAATATGGGTAATATTATGAGTTGGATTGATAATAATAAGAGTAATGAGTATAGTAATTGTAGTTCTATCGATCATATAGGCATAATGTGGCTAATAATATGAATTAGATTCATAATAATAAGAGTAATGAGGATAGTAATTGTCGTTCTATCGATCATTTAAGCATAATATGGCGAATAATATGAGTTGGGTTGATAAAAATAAGAATAATAAGTATAGTAATTGTCGTTCTATCGATCACATAAGCATAATATGGCTAATAATATGATTTAGATTGATAATACTAAGAGTAGCGAGTATAGTAATTGTTGTTCTATCGATCATATAAGCATAATGTGGCTAATAATATGAGTTAGATTGATAATAATAAGAGTAATAAGTATAGTAATTGTCGTTCTATCGATCATATCAGCATAATATGGGTAATATTATGAGTTGGATTGATAATAATAAGAGTAATGAGTATAGTAATTGTAGTTCTATCGATCATATAGGCATAATGTGGCTAATAATATAAATTAGATTCATAATAATAAGAGTAATGAGGATAGTAATTGTCGTTCTATCGATCATATAAGCATAATATGGCTAATAATATGAGTTAGATTGATAATAATAAGAGTAGTGAGTATAGTAATTCTCGTTCTATCGATCATATAAGCATAATATGGCTAATAATATGAGTTAGATTGATAATAATAAGAGTAATGAGTATAGTAATTGTAGTTCTATCGATCATTTAAGCATAATATGGCGAATAATATGAGTTAGATTGATAATACTAAGAGTAGCGAGTATAGTAATTGTTGTTCTATCGATCATATAAGCATAATATGGCTAATAATATGAGTTAGATTGATAATACTAAGAGTAGTGAGTATAGTAATTCTCGTTCTATCGATCATATAAGCATAATGTGGCTAATAATATGAGTTAGATTGATAATAATAAGAGTAATAAGTATAGTAATTGTCGTTCTATCGATCATATCAGCATAATATGGGTAATATTATGAGTTGGATTGATAATAATAAGAGTAATGAGTATAGTAATTGTAGTTCTATCGATCATATAAGCATAATGTGGCTAATAATATGAGTTAGATTCATAATAATAAGAGTAATGAGGATAGTAATTGTCGTTCTATCGATCATTTAAGCATAATATGGCGAATAATATGAGTTGGGTTGATAAAAATAAGAATAATAAGTATAGTAATTGTCGTTCTATCGATCATATAAGCATAATATGGCTAATAATATGAGTTAGATTGATAATAATAAGAGTAATAAGTATAGTAATTGTAGTTCTATCGATCATATCTGCATAATATGGTTAATAATATGAGTTAGATTCATAACAATAAGAGTAATAAGTATAGTAATTGTAGTTCTATCGATCATATCTGCATAATATGGTTAATATTATGAGTTAGAATGATAATAATAAGAGTAATAAGTTTAGTAATTGTCGTTCTATCGATCATATCTGCATAATATGGTTAATAATATGAGTTAGATTGATAATAGTGAGTGTAATAACTATAGTGAATGTCGTTCTATCGATCATATCAGCATAATATGGGTAATATTATGAGTTGGATTGATAATAATAAGAGTAATGAGTATAGTAATTGTAGTTCTATCGATCATATAAGCATAATGTGGCTAATAATATGAGTTAGACTCATAATAATAAGAGTAATGAGGATAGTAATTGTCGTTCTATCGATCATTTAAGCATAATATGGCGAATAATATGAGTTGGGTTGATAAAAATAAGAATAATAAGTATAGTAATTCTCGTTCTATCGATCATATAAGCATAATATGGCTAATATTATGAGTTAGATTGATAATAATAAGAGTAATAAGTACAGTAATTGTCGTTCTATCGATCATATAAGCATAATATGGCTAATAATATGGGTTAGAGTGATAATACTAAGAGTAGTGAGTATAGTAATTCTCATTCTATCGATCATATAAGCATAATATGGCTAATAATATGAGTTAGATTGATAATAATAACAGTAGTAAGTACAGTTATTGTAGTTCTATCGATAATATAAGCATAATATGGCTAATAATATGAGTTAGATTGATAATACTAAGAGTAGTGAGTATAGTAATTGTCGTTCTATCGATCATATAAGCATAATATGGCTAATAATATGAGTTAGATTGATAATAATAAGAGTAATGAGTATAGTAATTGTAGTTCTATCGATCATATAAGCATAATGTGGCTAATAACATGAATTAGATTCATAATAATAAGAGTAATGAGGATAGTAATTGTCGTTCTATCGATCATTTAAGCATAATATGGCGAATAATATGAGTTGGGTTGATAAAAATAAGAATAATAAGTATAGTAATTGTCGTTCTATCGATCATATAAGCATAATATGGCTAATAATAGGAGTTAGATTGATAATACTAAGAGTAGCGAGTATAGTAATTCTCGTTCTATCGATCATATAAGCATAATATGGCTAATAATATGAGTTAGATTGATAATAATAAGAGTAATAAGTACAGTAATTGTCGTTCTATCGATCATATAAGCATAATATGGCTAATAATATGAGTTAGAGTGATAATACTAAGAGTAGTGAGTATAGTAATTCTCATTCTATCGATCATATAAGCATAATATGGCTAATAATATGAGTTAGATTGATAATAATAACAGTAATAAGTACAGTTATTGTAGTTCTATCGATAATGTAAGCATAATATGGCTAATAATATGAGTTAGATTGATAATACTAAGAGTAGTGAGTATAGTAATTGTCGTTCTATCGATCATATAAGCATAATATGACTAATAATATGAGTTAGATTGATAATAGTAAGTGTAATAAGTATAGTAAATGTCGTGCTATCGATCATATCTGCATAATATGGTTAATAATATGAGTTAGATTGATAATAATAAGAGTAATAAGTATAGTAATTGTCGTTCTATCGATCATATCTGCATAATATGGTTAATAATATGAGTTAGATTGATAATAATAAGTGTAATAAGTATAGTAATTGTAGTTCTATCGATCATATAAGCATAATATGGCTAATAATATGAGTTAGATTGATAATACTAAGAGTAGTGAGTATAGTAATTCTCGTTCTATCGATCATATAAGCATAATATGGCTAATAATATGAGTTAGATTGATAATACTAAGAGTTATGAGGATAGTAATTGTCGTTCTATCGATCATTTAAGCATAATATGGCGAATAATATGAGTTAGATTGATAATACTAAGAGTAGCGAGTATAGTAATTGTTGTTCTATCGATCATATAAGCATAATATGGCTAATAATATGAGTTAGATTGATAATACTAAGAGTAGTGAGTATAGTAATTCTCGTTCTATCGATCATATAAGCATAATGTGGCTAATAATATGAGTTAGATTGATAATAATAAGAGTAATAAGTATAGTAATTGTCGTTCTATCGATCATATCAGCATAATATGGGTAATATTATGAGTTGGATTGATAATAATAAGAGTAATGAGTATAGTAATTGTAGTTCTATCGATCATATAAGCATAATGTGGCTAATAATATGAGTTAGATTCATAATAATAAGAGTAATGAGGATAGTAATTGTCGTTCTATCGATCATTTAAGCATAATATGGCGAATAATATGAGTTGGGTTGATAAAAATAAGAATAATAAGTATAGTAATTGTCGTTCTATCGATCATATAAGCATAATATGGCTAATAATATGAGTTAGATTGATAATAATAAGAGTAATAAGTATAGTAATTGTAGTTCTATCGATCATATCTGCATAATATGGTTAATAATATGAGTTAGATTCATAACAATAAGAGTAATAAGTATAGTAATTGTAGTTCTATCGATCATATCTGCATAATATGGTTAATATTATGAGTTAGAATGATAATAATAAGAGTAATAAGTTTAGTAATTGTCGCTCTATCGATCATATCTGCATAATATGGTTAATAATATGAGTCAGATTGATAATAGTGAGTGTAATAACTATAGTGAATGTCGTTCTATCGATCATATCAGCATAATATGGGTAATATTATGAGTTGGATTGATAATAATAAGAGTAATGAGTATAGTAATTGTAGTTCTATCGATCATATAAGCATAATGTGGCTAATAATATGAGTTAGATTCATAATAATAAGAGTAATGAGGATAGTAATTGTCGTTCTATCGATCATTTAAGCATAATATGGCGAATAATATGAGTTGGGTTGATAAAAATAAGAATAATAAGTATAGTAATTCTCGTTCTATCGATCATATAAGCATAATATGGCTAATATTATGAGTTAGATTGATAATAATAAGAGTAATAAGTACAGTAATTGTCGTTCTATCGATCATATAAGCATAATATGGCTAATAATATGAGTTAGAGTGATAATACTAAGAGTAGTGAGTATAGTAATTCTCATTCTATCGATCATATAAGCATAATATGGCTAATAATATGAGTTAGATTGATAATAATAACAGTAATAAGTACAGTTATTGTAGTTCTATCGATAATATAAGCATAATATGGCTAATAATATGAGTTAGATTGATAATACTAAGAGTAGTGAGTATAGTAATTGTCGTTCTATCGATCATATAAGCATAATATGGCTAATAATATGAGTTAGATTGATAATAATAAGAGTAATGAGTATAGTAATTGTAGTTCTATCGATCATATAAGCATAATGTGGCTAATAACATGAATTAGATTCATAATAATAAGAGTAATGAGGATAGTAATTGTCGTTCTATCGATCATTTAAGCATAATATGGCGAATAATATGAGTTGGGTTGATAAAAATAAGAATAATAAGTATAGTAATTGTCGTTCTATCGATCATATAAGCATAATATGGCTAATAATAGGAGTTAGATTGATAATACTAAGAGTAGCGAGTATAGTAATTCTTGTTCTATCGATCATATAAGCATAATATGGCTAATAATATGAGTTAGATTGATAATAATAAGAGTAATAAGTACAGTAATTGTCGTTCTATCGATCATATAAGCATAATATGGCTAATAATATGAGTTAGAGTGATAATACTAAGAGTAGTGAGTATAGTAATTCTCATTCTATCGATCATATAAGCATAATATGGCTAATAATATGAGTTAGATTGATAATAATAACAGTAATAAGTACAGTTATTGTAGTTCTATCGATAATATAAGCATAATATGGCTAATAATATGAGTTAGATTGATAATACTAAGAGTAGTGAGTATAGTAATTCTCGTTCTATCGATCATATAAGCATAATGTGGCTAATAATATGAGTTAGATTGATAATAATAAGAGTAATAAGTACAGTAATTGTCGTTCTATCGATCATATAAGCATAATATGGCTAATAATATGAGTTAGAGTGATAATACTAAGAGTAGTGAGTATAGTAATTCTCATTCTATCGATCATATAAGCATAATATGGCTAATAATATGAGTTAGATTGATAATAATAACAGTAATAAGTACAGTTATTGTAGTTCTATCGATAATATAAGCATAATATGGCTAATAATATGAGTTAGATTGATAATACTAAGAGTAGTGAGTATAGTAATTGTCGTTCTATCGATCATAAAAGCATAATATGACTAATAATATGAGTTAGATTGATAATAGTAAGTGTAATAAGTATAGTAAATGTCGTGCTATCGATCATATCTGCATAATATGGTTAATAATATGAGTTAGATTGATAATAATAAGAGTAATAAGTATAGTAATTGTCGTTCTATCGATCATATCTGCATAATATGGTTAATAATATGAGTTAGATTGATAATAGTAAGTGTAATAAGTATAGTAATTGTAGTTCTATCGATCATATAAGCATAATATGGCTAATAATATGAGTCAGATTCATAATAATAAGAGTAATAAGTATAGTAATTGTCGTTCTATCGATCATTTAAGCATAATATGGCGAATAATATGAGTTGGGTTGATAAAAATAAGAATAATAAGTATAGTAATTGTCGTTCTATCGATCATATAAGCATAATATGGCTAATAATATGAGTTAGATTGGTAATAATCAGAGTAATAAGTATAGTAATTGTCGTTCTATCGATCATATAAGCATAATATGGCTAATAATATGAGTTAGATTGATAATACTAAGAGTAGTGAGTATAGTAATTCTCATTCTATCGATCATATAAGCATAATATGGCTAATAATATGAGTTAGATTGATAATAATAAGAGTAGTGAGTATAGTAATTCTCGTTCTATCGATCATATAAGCATAATATGGCTAATAATATGAGTTAGATTGATAATAATAAGAGTAATGAGTATAGTAATTGTAGTTCTATCGATCATTTAAGCATAATATGGCTAATAATATGAGTTAGATTGATAATGATAAGAGTAATAAGTATAGTAATTGTCGTTCTATCGATCATATCAGCATAATATGGGTAATATTATGAGTTGGATTGATAATAATAAGAGTAATGAGTATAGCAATTGTAGTTCTATCGATCATATAAGCATAATGTGGCTAATAATATGAGTTAGATTCATAATAATAAGAGTTATGAGGATAGTAATTGTCGTTCTATCGATCATTTAAGCATAATATGGCGAATAATATGAGTTAGATTGATAATACTAAGAGTAGCGAGTATAGTAATTGTTGTTCTATCGATCATATAAGCATAATATGGCTAATAATATGAGTTAGATTGATAATACTAAGAGTAGTGAGTATAGTAATTCTCGTTCTATCGATCATATAAGCATAATGTGGCTAATAATATGAGTTAGATTGATAATAATAAGAGTAATAAGTATAGTAATTGTCGTTCTATCGATCATATCAGCATAATATGGGTAATATTATGAGTTGGATTGATAATAATAAGAGTAATGAGTATAGTAATTGTAGTTCTATCGATCATATAAGCATAATGTGGCTAATAATATGAGTTAGATTCATAATAATAAGAGTAATGAGGATAGTAATTGTCGTTCTATCGATCATTTAAGCATAATATGGCGAATAATATGAGTTGGGTTGATAAAAATAAGAATAATAAGTATAGTAATTGTCGTTCTATCGATCATATAAGCATAATATGGCTAATAATATGAGTTAGATTGATAATAATAAGAGTAATAAGTATAGTAATTGTAGTTCTATCGATCATATCTGCATAATATGGTTAATAATATGAGTTAGATTCATAACAATAAGAGTAATAAGTATAGTAATTGTAGTTCTATCGATCATATCTGCATAATATGGTTAATATTATGAGTTAGAATGATAATAATAAGAGTAATAAGTTTAGTAATTGTCGTTCTATCGATCATATCTGCATAATATGGTTAATAATATGAGTTAGATTGATAATAGTGAGTGTAATAACTATAGTGAATGTCGTTCTATCGATCATATCAGCATAATATGGGTAATATTATGAGTTGGATTGATAATAATAAGAGTAATGAGTATAGTAATTGTAGTTCTATCGATCATATAAGCATAATGTGGCTAATAATATGAGTTAGACTCATAATAATAAGAGTAATGAGGATAGTAATTGTCGTTCTATCGATCATTTAAGCATAATATGGCGAATAATATGAGTTGGGTTGATAAAAATAAGAATAATAAGTATAGTAATTCTCGTTCTATCGATCATATAAGCATAATATGGCTAATATTATGAGTTAGATTGATAATAATAAGAGTAATAAGTACAGTAATTGTCGTTCTATCGATCATATAAGCATAATATGGCTAATAATATGAGTTAGAGTGATAATACTAAGAGTAGTGAGTATAGTAATTCTCATTCTATCGATCATATAAGCATAATATGGCTAATAATATGAGTTAGATTGATAATAATAACAGTAGTAAGTACAGTTATTGTAGTTCTATCGATAATATAAGCATAATATGGCTAATAATATGAGTTAGATTGATAATACTAAGAGTAGTGAGTATAGTAATTGTAGTCCTATCGATCATATAAGCATAATATGGCTAATAATAGGAGTTAGATTGATAATACTAAGAGTAGCGAGTATAGTAATTCTCGTTCTATCGATCATATAAGCATAATATGGCTAATAATATGAGTTAGATTGATAATAATAAGAGTAATAAGTACAGTAATTGTCGTTCTATCGATCATATAAGCATAATATGGCTAATAATATGAGTTAGAGTGATAATACTAAGAGTAGTGAGTATAGTAATTCTCATTCTATCGATCATATAAGCATAATATGGCTAATAATATGAGTTAGATTGATAATAATAACAGTAATAAGTACAGTTATTGTAGTTCTATCGATAATATAAGCATAATATGGCTAATAATATGAGTTAGATTGATAATACTAAGAGTAGCGAGTATAGTAATTGTCGTTCTATCGATCATATAAGCATAATATGACTAATAATATGAGTTAGATTGATAATAGTAAGTGTAATAAGTATAGTAAATGTCGTGCTATCGATCATATCTGCATAATATGGTTAATAATATGAGTTAGATTGATAATAATAAGAGTAATAAGTATAGTAATTGTCGTTCTATCGATCATATCTGCATAATATGGTTAATAATATGAGTTAGATTGATAATAATAAGTGTAATAAGTATAGTAATTGTAGTTCTATCGATCATATAAGCATAATATGGCTAATAATATGAGTCAGATTCATAATAATAAGACTAATAAGTATAGTAATTGTCGTTCTATCGATCATTTAAGCATAATATGGCGAATAATATGAGTTGGGTTGATAAAAATAAGAATAATAAGTATAGTAATTGTCGTTCTATCGATTATATAAGCATAATATGGCTAATAATATGAGTTAGATTGGCAATAATCAGAGTAATAAGTATAGTAATTGTCGTTCTATCGATAATATAACCATAATATGGCTAATAATATGAGTTAGATTGATAATACTAAGAGTAGTGAGTATAGTAATTCTCGTTCTATCGATCATATAAGCATAATATGGCTAATAATATGAGTTAGATTGATAATACTAAGAGTAGTGAGTATAGTAATTCTCGTTCTATCGATCATATAAGCATAATATGGCTAATAATATGAGTTAGATTGATAATAATAAGAGTAGTGAGTATAGTAATTCTCGTTCTATCGATCATATAAGCACAATATGGCTAATAATATGAGTTAGATTGATAATAATAAGAGTAATGAGTATAGTAATTGTAGTTCTATCGATCATTTAAGCATAATATGGCTAATAATATGAGTTAGATTGATAATGATAAGAGTAATAAGTATAGTAATTGTCGTTCTATCGATCATATCAGCATAATATGGGTAATATTATGAGTTGGATTGATAATAATAAGAGTAATGAGTATAGTAATTGTAGTTCTATCGATCATATAAGCATAATGTGGCTAATAATATGAGTTAGATTCATAATAATAAGAGTTATGAGGATAGTAATTGTCGTTCTATCGATCATTTAAGCATAATATGGCGAATAATATGAGTTAGATTGATAATACTAAGAGTAGTGAGTATAGTAATTCTCGTTCTATCGATCATATAAGCATAATATGGCTAATAATATGAGTTAGATTGATAATAATAAGAGTAGTGAGTATAGTAATTCTCGTTCTATCGATCATATAAGCATAATATGGCTAATAATATGAGTTAGATTGATAATAATAAGAGTAATGAGTATAGTAATTGTAGTTCTATCGATCATTTAAGCATAATATGGCTAATAATATGAGTTAGATTGATAATGATAAGAGTAATAAGTATAGTAATTGTAGTTCTATCGATCATATAAGCATAATGTGGCTAATAACATGAATTAGATTCATAATAATAAGAGTAATGAGGATAGTAATTGTCGTTCTATCGATCATTTAAGCATAATATGGCGAATAATATGAGTAGGGTTGATAAAAATAAGAATAATAAGTATAGTAATTGTCGTTCTATCGATCATATAAGCATAATATGGCTAATAATAGGAGTTAGATTGATAATACTAAGAGTAGCGAGTATAGTAATTCTCGTTCTATCGATCATATAAGCATAATATGGCTAATAATATGAGTTAGATTGATAATAATAAGAGTAATAAGTACAGTAATTGTCGTTCTATCGATCATATAAGCATAATATGGCTAATAATATGAGTTAGAGTGATAATACTAAGAGTAGTGAGTATAGTAATTCTCATTCTATCGATCATATAAGCATAATATGGCTAATAATATGAGTTAGATTGATAATAATAACAGTAATAAGTACAGTTATTGTAGTTCTATCGATAATGTAAGCATAATATGGCTAATAATATGAGTTAGATTGATAATACTAAGAGTAGTGAGTATAGTAATTGTCGTCCTATCGATCATATAAGCATAATATGGCTAATAATAGGAGTTAGATTGATAATACTAAGAGTAGCGAGTATAGTAATTCTCGTTCTATCGATCATATAAGCATAATATGGCTAATAACATGAATTAGATTCATAATAATAAGAGTAATGAGGATAGTAATTGTCGTTCTATCGATCATTTAAGCATAATATGGCGAATAATATGAGTTGGGTTGATAAAAATAAGAATAATAAGTATAGTAATTGTCGTTCTATCGATCATATAAGCATAATATGGCTAATAATAGGAGTTAGATTGATAATACTAAGAGTAGCGAGTATAGTAATTCTCGTTCTATCGATCATATAAGCATAATATGGCTAATAATATGAGTTAGATTGATAATAATAAGAGTAATAAGTACAGTAATTGTCGTTCTATCGATCATATAAGCATAATATGGCTAATAATATGAGTTAGAGTGATAATACTAAGAGTAGTGAGTATAGTAATTCTCATTCTATCGATCATATAAGCATAATATGGCTAATAATATGAGTTAGATTGATAATAATAACAGTAATAAGTACAGTTATTGTAGTTCTATCGATAATATAAGCATAATATGGCTAATAATATGAGTTAGATTGATAATACTAAGAGTAGTGAGTATAGTAATTCTCGTTCTATCGATCATATAAGCATAATGTGGCTAATAATATGAGTTAGATTGATAATAATAAGAGTAATAAGTACAGTAATTGTCGTTCTATCGATCATATAAGCATAATATGGCTAATAATATGAGTTAGAGTGATAATACTAAGAGTAGTGAGTATAGTAATTCTCATTCTATCGATCATATAAGCATAATATGGCTAATAATATGAGTTAGATTGATAATAATAACAGTAATAAGTACAGTTATTGTAGTTCTATCGATAATATAAGCATAATATGGCTAATAATATGAGTTAGATTGATAATACTAAGAGTAGTGAGTATAGTAATTGTCGTTCTATCGATCATAAAAGCATAATATGACTAATAATATGAGTTAGATTGATAATAGTAAGTGTAATAAGTATAGTAAATGTCGTGCTATCGATCATATCTGCATAATATGGTTAATAATATGAGTTAGATTGATAATAATAAGAGTAATAAGTATAGTAATTGTCGTTCTATCGATCATATCTGCATAATATGGTTAATAATATGAGTTAGATTGATAATAGTAAGTGTAATAAGTATAGTAATTGTAGTTCTATCGATCATATAAGCATAATATGGCTAATAATATGAGTCAGATTCATAATAATAAGAGTAATAAGTATAGTAATTGTCGTTCTATCGATCATTTAAGCATAATATGGCGAATAATATGAGTTGGGTTGATAAAAATAAGAATAATAAGTATAGTAATTGTCGTTCTATCGATCATATAAGCATAATATGGCTAATAATATGAGTTAGATTGGTAATAATCAGAGTAATAAGTATAGTAATTGTCGTTCTATCGATCATATAAGCATAATATGGCTAATAATATGAGTTAGATTGATAATACTAAGAGTAGTGAGTATAGTAATTCTCATTCTATCGATCATATAAGCATAATATGGCTAATAATATGAGTTAGATTGATAATAATAAGAGTAGTGAGTATAGTAATTCTCGTTCTATCGATCATATAAGCATAATATGGCTAATAATATGAGTTAGATTGATAATAATAAGAGTAATGAGTATAGTAATTGTAGTTCTATCGATCATTTAAGCATAATATGGCTAATAATATGAGTTAGATTGATAATGATAAGAGTAATAAGTATAGTAATTGTCGTTCTATCGATCATATCAGCATAATATGGGTAATATTATGAGTTGGATTGATAATAATAAGAGTAATGAGTATAGTAATTGTAGTTCTATCGATCATATAAGCATAATGTGGCTAATAATATGAGTTAGATTGATAATAATAAGAGTAATAAGTATAGTAATTGTCGTTCTATCGATCATATCAGCATAATATGGGTAATATTATGAGTTGGATTGATAATAATAAGAGTAATGAGTATAGTAATTGTAGTTCTATCGATCATATAAGCATAATGTGGCTAATAATATGAGTTAGATTCATAATAATAAGAGTAATGAGGATAGTAATTGTCGTTCTATCGATCATTTAAGCATAATATGGCGAATAATATGAGTTGGGTTGATAAAAATAAGAATAATAAGTATAGTAATTGTCGTTCTATCGATCATATAAGCATAATATGGCTAATAATATGAGTTAGATTGATAATAATAAGAGTAATAAGTATAGTAATTGTAGTTCTATCGATCATATCTGCATAATATGGTTAATAATATGAGTTAGATTCATAACAATAAGAGTAATAAGTATAGTAATTGTAGTTCTATCGATCATATCTGCATAATATGGTTAATATTATGAGTTAGAATGATAATAATAAGAGTAATAAGTTTAGTAATTGTCGTTCTATCGATCATATCTGCATAATATGGTTAATAATATGAGTTAGATTGATAATAGTGAGTGTAATAACTATAGTGAATGTCGTTCTATCGATCATATCAGCATAATATGGGTAATATTATGAGTTGGATTGATAATAATAAGAGTAATGAGTATAGTAATTGTAGTTCTATCGATCATATAAGCATAATGTGGCTAATAATATGAGTTAGACTCATAGTAATAAGAGTAATGAGGGTTAGTAATTGTCGTTCTATCGATCATTTAAGCATAATATGGCGAATAATATGAGTTGGGTTGATAAAAATAAGAATAATAAGTATAGTAATTGTCGTTCTATCGATCATATAAGCATAATATGGCTAATAATATGAGTTAGATTGATAATAATAAGAGTAATAAGTATAGTAATTGTAGTTCTATCGATCATATCTGCATAATATGGTTAATAATATGAGTTAGATTCATAACAATAAGAGTAATAAGTATAGTAATTGTAGTTCTATCGATCATATCTGCATAATATGGTTAATATTATGAGTTAGAATGATAATAATAAGAGTAATAAGTTTAGTAATTGTCGCTCTATCGATCATATCTGCATAATATGGTTAATAATATGAGTTAGAGTGATAATACTAAGAGTAGTGAGTATAGTAATTCTCATTCTATCGATCATATAAGCATAATATGGCTAATAATATGAGTTAGATTGATAATAATAACAGTAATAAGTACAGTTATTGTAGTTCTATCGATAATATAAGCATAATATGGCTAATAATATGAGTTAGATTGATAATACTAAGAGTAGCGAGTATAGTAATTCTCGTTGTATCGATCATATAAGCATAATATGGCTAATAATATGAGTTAGATTGATAATAATAAGAGTAATAAGTACAGTAATTGTCGTTCTATCGATCATATAAGCATAATATGGCTAATAATATTAGTTAGAGTGATAATACTAAGAGTAGTGAGTATAGTAATTCTCATTCTATCGATCATATAAGCATAATATGGCTAATAATATGAGTTAGATTGATAATAATAACAGTAATAAGTACAGTTATTGTAGTTCTATCGATAATATAAGCATAATATGGCTAATAATATGAGTTAGATTGATAATACTAAGAGTAGTGAGTATAGTAATTGTCGTTCTATCGATCATAAAAGCATAATATGACTAATAATATGAGTTAGATTGATAATAGTAAGTGTAATAAGTATAGTAAATGTCGTGCTATCGATCATATCTGCATAATATGGTTAATAATATGAGTTAGATTGATAATAATAAGAGTAATAAGTATAGTAATTGTCGTTCTATCGATCATATCTGCATAATATGGTTAATAATATGAGTTAGATTGATAATAGTAAGTGTAATAAGTATAGTAATTGTAGTTCTATCGATCATATAAGCATAATATGGCTAATAATATGAGTCAGATTCATAATAATAAGAGTAATAAGTATAGTAATTGTCGTTCTATCGATCATTTAAGCATAATATGGCGAATAATATGAGTTGGGTTGATAAAAATAAGAATAATAAGTATAGTAATTGTCGTTCTATCGATCATATAAGCATAATATGGCTAATAATATGAGTTAGATTGATAATAATAAGAGTAATAAGTATAGTAATTGTAGTTCTATCGATCATATCTGCATAATATGGTTAATAATATGAGTTAGATTCAGAACAATAAGAGTAATAAGTATAGTAATTGTAGTTCTATCGATCATATCTGCATAATATGGTTAATAATATGAGTTAGAATGTTAATAATAAGAGTAATAAGTTTAGTAATTGTCGTTCTATCGATCATATAAGCATAATATGGCTAATAATATGAGTTAGATTGATAATAATAAGAGTAATGAGTATAGTAATTGTAGTTCTATCGATCATATAAGCATAATGTGGCTAATAATATGAATTAGATTCATAATAATAAGAGTAATGAGGATAGTAATTGTCGTTCTATCGATCATTTAAGCATAATATGGCGAATAATATGAGTTGGGTTGATAAAAATAAGAATAATAAGTATAGTAATTGTCGTTCTATCGATCATATAAGCATAATATGGCTAATAATATGAGTTAGATTGGTAATAATCAGAGTAATAAGTATAGTAATTGTCGTTCTATCGATCATATAAGCATAATATGGCTAATAATATGAGTTAGATTGATAATACTAAGAGTAGTGAGTATAGTAATTCTCATTCTATCGATCATATAAGCATAATATGGCTAATAATATGAGTTAGATTGATAATAATAAGAGTAGTGAGTATAGTAATTCTCGTTCTATCGATCATATAAGCATAATATGGCTAATAATATGAGTTAGATTGATAATAATAAGAGTAATGAGTATAGTAATTGTAGTTCTATCGATCATTTAAGCATAATATGGCTAATAATATGAGTTAGATTGATAATGATAAGAGTAATAAGTATAGTAATTGTCGTTCTATCGATCATATCAGCATAATATGGGTAATATTATGAGTTGGATTGATAATAATAAGAGTAATGAGTATAGTAATTGTAGTTCTATCGATCATATAAGCATAATGTGGCTAATAATATGAGTTAGATTCATAATAATAAGAGTTATGAGGATAGTAATTGTCGTTCTATCGATCATTTAAGCATAATATGGCGAATAATATGAGTTAGATTGATAATACTAAGAGTAGCGAGTATAGTAATTGTTGTTCTATCGATCATATAAGCATAATATGGCTAATAATATGAGTTAGATTGATAATACTAAGAGTAGTGAGTATAGTAATTCTCGTTCTATCGATCATATAAGCATAATGTGGCTAATAATATGAGTTAGATTGATAATAATAAGAGTAATAAGTATAGTAATTGTCGTTCTATCGATCATATCAGCATAATATGGGTAATATTATGAGTTGGATTGATAATAATAAGAGTAATGAGTATAGTAATTGTAGTTCTATCGATCATATAAGCATAATGTGGCTAATAATATGAGTTAGATTCATAATAATAAGAGTAATGAGGATAGTAACTGTCGTTCTATCGATCATTTAAGCATAATATGGCGAATAATATGAGTTGGGTTGATAAAAATAAGAATAATAAGTATAGTAATTGTCGTTCTATCGATCATATAAGCATAATATGGCTAATAATATGAGTTAGATTGATAATAATAAGAGTAATAAGTATAGTAATTGTAGTTCTATCGATCATATCTGCATAATATGGTTAATAATATGAGTTAGATTCATAACAATAAGAGTAATAAGTATAGTAATTGTAGTTCTATCGATCATATCTGCATAACATGGTTAATATTATGAGTTAGAATGATAATAATAAGAGTAATAAGTTTAGTAATTGTCGTTCTATCGATCATATCTGCATAATATGGTTAATAATATGAGTTAGATTGATAATAGTGAGTGTAATAACTATAGTGAATGTCGTTCTATCGATCATATCAGCATAATATGGGTAATATTATGAGTTGGATTGATAATAATAAGAGTAATGAGTATAGTAATTGTAGTTCTATCGATCATATAAGCATAATGTGGCTAATAATATGAGTTAGATTCATAATAATAAGAGTAATGAGGATAGTAATTGTCGTTCTATCGATCATTTAAGCATAATATGGCGAATAATATGAGTTGGGTTGATAAAAATAAGAATAATAAGTATAGTAATTCTCGTTCTATCGATCATATAAGCATAATATGGCTAATATTCTGAGTTAGATTGATAATAATAAGAGTAATAAGTACAGTAATTGTCGTTCTATCGATCATATAAGCATAATATGGCTAATAATATGAGTTAGAGTGATAATACTAAGAGTAGTGAGTATAGTAATTCTCATTCTATCGATCATATAAGCATAATATGGCTAATAATATGAGTTAGATTGATAATAATAACAGTAGTAAGTACAGTTATTGTAGTTCTATCGATAATATAAGCATAATATGGCTAATAATATGAGTTAGATTGATAATACTAAGAGTAGTGAGTATAGTAATTGTCGTTCTATCGATCATATAAGCATAATATGGCTAATAATATGAGTTAGATTGATAATAATAAGAGTAATGAGTATAGTAATTGTAGTTCTATCGATCATATAAGCATAATGTGGCTAATAACATGAATTAGATTCATAATAATAAGAGTAATGAGGAAGGTAATTGTCGTTCTATCGATCATTTAAGCATAATATGGCGAATAATATGAGTTGGGTTGATAAAAATAAGAATAATAAGTATAGTAATTGTCGTTCTATCGATCATATAAGCATAATATGGCTAATAATAGGAGTTAGATTGATAATACTAAGAGTAGCGAGTATAGTAATTCTCGTTCTATCGATCATATAAGCATAATATGGCTAATAATATGAGTTAGATTGATAATAATAAGAGTAATAAGTACAGTAATTGTCGTTCTATCGATCATATAAGCATAATATGGCTAATAATATGAGTTAGAGTGATAATACTAAGAGTAGTGAGTATAGTAATTCTCATTCTATCGATCATATAAGCATAATATGGCTAACTAATAATATGAGTTAGATTGATAATAATAACAGTAATAAGTACAGTTATTGTAGTTCTATCGATAATATAAGCATAATATGGCTAATAATATGAGTTAGATTGATAATACTAAGAGTAGTGAGTATAGTAATTGTCGTTCTATCGATCATATAAGCATAATATGACTAATAATATGAGTTAGATTGATAATAGTAAGTGTAATAAGTATAGTAAATGTCGTGCTATCGATCATATCTGCATAATATGGTTAATAATATGAGTTAGATGATAATAATAAGAGTAATAAGTATAGTAATTGTCGTTCTATCGATCATATCTGCATAATATGGTTAATAATATGAGTTAGATTGATAATAATAAGTGTAATAAGTATAGTAATTGTAGTTCTATCGATCATATAAGCATAATATGGCTAATAATATGAGTCAGATTCATAATAATAAGAGTAATAAGTATAGTAATTGTCGTTCTATCGATCATTTAAGCATAATATGGCGAATAATATGAGTTGGGTTGATAAAAATAAGAATAATAAGTATAGTAATTGTCGTTCTATCGATTATATAAGCATAATATGGCTAATAATATGAGTTAGATTGGTAATAATCAGAGTAATAAGTATAGTAATTGTCGTTCTATCGATAATATAACCATAATATGGCTAATAATATGAGTTAGATTGATAATACTAAGAGTAGTGAGTATAGTAATTCTCGTTCTATCGATCATATAAGCATAATATGGCTAATAATATGAGTTAGATTGATAATACTAAGAGTAGTGAGTATAGTAATTCTCGTTCTATCGATCACATATAAGCATAATATGCTAATAATATGAGTTAGATTGATAATAATAAGAGTAGTGAGTATAGTAATTCTCGTTCTATCGATCATATAAGCATAATATGGCTAATAATATGAGTTAGATTGATAATAATAAGAGTAATGAGTATAGTAATTGTAGTTCTATCGATCATTTAAGCATAATATGGCTAATAATATGAAGTTAGATTGATAATGATAAGAGTAATAAGTATAGTAATTGTCGTTCTATCGATCATATCAGCATAATATGGGTAATATTATGAGTTGGATTGAAATAATAAGAGTAATGAGTATAGTAATTGTGTTCTATCGATCATATAAGCATAATGTGGCTAATAATATGAGTTAGATTCATAATAATAAGAGTTATGAGATAGTAATGTCGTTCTATCGATCATTTAAGCATAATATGGCGAATAATATGAGTTAGATGATAATACTAAGAGTAGCGAGTATAGTAATTGTTGTTCTATCGATCATATAGCATAATATGGCTAATAATATGAGTTAGATTGATAATACTAAGAGTAGTGAGTATAGTAATTCTCGTTCTATCGATCATATAAGCATAATGTGGCTAATAATATGAGTTAGATTGATAATAATAAGAGTAATAAGTATAGTAATTGTCGTTCTATCGATCATATCAGCATAATATGGGTAATATTATGAGTTGGATTGATAATAATAAGAGTAATGAGTATAGTAATTGTAGTTCTATCGATCATATAAGCATAATGTGGCTATAATCTGAGTTAGATTCATAATAAATAAGAGTAATGAGGATTGTAATTGTCGTTCTATCGATCATTTAAGCATAATATGGCGAATAATATGAGTTGGGTTGATAAAAATAAGAATAATAAGTATAGTAATTGTCGTTCTATCGATCATATAAGCATAATATGGCTTAATAATATGAGTTAGATTGATAATAATAAGAGTAATAAGTATAGTAATTGTAGTTCTATCGATCATATCTGCATAATATGGTTAATAATATGAGTAGATCATAACAATAAGAGTAATAGTATAGTAATTGTAGTTCTATCGATCATATCTGCATAATATGGTTAATATTATGAGTTAGAATGATAATAATAAGAGTATAAGTTTAGTAATTGTCGCTCTATCGATCATATCTGCATACTATGGTAATAATATGAGGTAGATTGATAATAGTGAGTGTAATAACTATAGTGAATGTCGTTCTATCGATCATATCAGCATAATATGGGTAATATTATGAGTTGGATTGATAATAATAAGAGTAATGAGTATAGTAATTGTAGTTCTATCGATCATATAAGCATAATGTGGCTAATAATATGAGTTAGATTCATAATAATAAGAGTAATGAGGATAGTAATTGTCGTTCTATCGATCATTTAAGCATAATATGGCGAATAATATGAGTTGGGTTGATAAAAATAAGAATAATAAGTATAGTAATTCTCGTTCTATCGATCATATAAGCATAATATGGCTAATATTATGAGTTAGATTGATAATAATAAGAGTAATAAGTACAGTAATTGTCGTTCTATCGATCATATAAGCATAATATGGCTAATAATATGAGTTAGAGTGATAATACTAAGAGTAGTGAGTATAGTAATTCTCATTCTATCGATCATATAAGCATAATATGGCTAATAATATGAGTTAGATTGATAATAATAACAGTAATAAGTACAGTTATTGTAGTTCTATCGATAATATAAGCATAATATGGCTAATAATATGAGTTAGATTGATAATACTAAGAGTAGTGAGTATAGTAATTGTCGTTCTATCGATCATATAAGCATAATATGGCTAATAATATGAGTTAGATTGATAATAATAAGAGTAATGAGTATAGTAATTGTAGTTCTATCGATCATATAAGCATAATGTGGCTAATAACATGAATTAGATTCATAATAATAAGAGTAATGAGGATAGTAATTGTCGTTCTATCGATCATTTAAGCATAATATGGCGAATAATATGAGTTGGGTTGATAAAAATAAGAATAATAAGTATAGTAATTGTCGTTCTATCGATCATATAAGCATAATATGGCTAATAATAGGAGTTAGATTGATAATACTAAGAGTAGCGAGTATAGTAATTCTCGTTCTATCGATCATATAAGCATAATATGGCTAATAATATGAGTTAGATTGTTAATAATAAGAGTAATAAGTATAGTAATTGTCGTTCTATCGATCATATAAGCATAATATGGCTAATAATATGAGTTAGATTGATAATACTAAGAGTAGTGAGTATAGTAATTCTCGTTCTATCGATCATATAAGCATAATGTGGCTAATAATATGAGTTAGATTGATAATAATAACAGTAATAAGTACAGTTATTGTAGTTCTATCGATAATATAAGCATAATATGGCTAATAATATGAGTTAGATTGATAATACTAAGAGTAGTGAGTATAGTAATTGTCGTTCTATCGATCATATAAGCATAATATGGCTAATAATATGAGTTAGATTGATAATAATAAGAGTAATGAGTATAGTAATTCTCGTTCTATCGATCATATAAGCATAATATGGCTAATAATATGAGTTAGATTGATAATAATAAGAGTAATGAGTATAGTAATTGTAGTTCTATCGATCATTTAAGCATAATATGGCTAATAATATGAGTTAGATTGGTAATAATCAGAGTAATAAGTATAGTAATTGTCGTTCTATCGATAATATAACCATAATATGGCTAATAATATGAGTTAGATTGATAATACTAAGAGTAGTGAGTATAGTAATTCTCGTTCTATCGATCATATAAGCATAATATGGCTAATAATATGAGTCAGATTCATAATAATAAGAGTAATAAGTATAGTAATTGTCGTTCTATCGATCATTTAAGCATAATATGGCGAATAATATGAGTTGGGTTGATAAAAATAAGAATAATAAGTATAGTAATTGTCGTTCTATCGATTATATAAGCATAATATGGCTAATAATATGAGTTAGATTGGTAATAATCAGAGTAATAAGTATAGTAATTGTCGTTCTATCGATAATATAACCATAATATGGCTAATAATATGAGTTAGATTGATAATACTAAGAGCAGTGAGTATAGTAATTCTCGTTCTATCGATCATATAAGCATAATATGGCTAATAATATGAGTTAGATTGATAATACTAAGAGTAGTGAGTATAGTAATTCTCGTTCTATCGATCATATAAGCATAATATTGCTAATAATATGAGTTAGATTGATAATAATAAGAGTAGTGAGTATAGTAATTCTCGTTCTATCGATCATATAAGCATAATATGGCTAATAATATGAGTTAGATTGATAATAATAAGAGTAATGAGTATAGTAATTGTAGTTCTATCGATCATTTAAGCATAATATGGCTAATAATATGAGTTAGATTGATAATGATAAGAGTAATAAGTATAGTAATTGTCGTTCTATCGATCATATCAGCATAATATGGGTAATATTATGAGTTGGATTGATAATAATAAGAGTAATGAGTATAGTAATTGTAGTTCTATCGATCATATAAGCATAATGTGGCTAATAATATGAGTTAGATTCATAATAATAAGAGTTATGAGGATAGTAATTGTCGTTCTATCGATCATTTAAGCATAATATGGCGAATAATATGAGTTAGATTGATAATACTAAGAGTAGCGAGTATAGTAATTGTTGTTCTATCGATCATATAAGCATAATATGGCTAATAATATGAGTTAGATTGATAATACTAAGAGTAGTGAGTATAGTAATTCTCGTTCTATCGATCATATAAGCATAATGTGGCTAATAATATGAGTTAGATTGATAATAATAAGAGTAATAAGTATAGTAATTGTCGTTCTATCGATCATATCAGCATAATATGGGTAATATTATGAGTTGGATTGATAATAATAAGAGTAATGAGTATAGTAATTGTAGTTCTATCGATCATATAAGCATAATGTGGCTAATAATATGAGTTAGATTCATAATAATAAGAGTAATGAGGATAGTAATTGTCGTTCTATCGATCATTTAAGCATAATATGGCGAATAATATGAGTTGGGTTGATAAAAATAAGAATAATAAGTATAGTAATTGTCGTTCTATCGATCATATAAGCATAATATGGCTAATAATATGAGTTAGATTGATAATAATAAGAGTAATAAGTATAGTAATTGTAGTTCTATCGATCATATCTGCATAATATGGTTAATAATATGAGTTAGATTCATAACAATAAGAGTAATAAGTATAGTAATTGTAGTTCTATCGATCATATCTGCATAATATGGTTAATATTATGAGTTAGAATGATAATAATAAGAGTAATAAGTTTAGTAATTGTCGCTCTATCGATCATATCTGCATAATATGGTTAATAATATGAGTTAGATTGATAATAGTGAGTGTAATAACTATAGTGAATGTCGTTCTATCGATCATATCAGCATAATATGGGTAATATTATGAGTTGGATTGATAATAATAAGAGTAATGAGTATAGTAATTGTAGTTCTATCGATCATATAAGCATAATGTGGCTAATAATATGAGTTAGATTCATAATAATAAGAGTAATGAGGATAGTAATTGTCGTTCTATCGATCATTTAAGCATAATATGGCGAATAATATGAGTTGGGTTGATAAAAATAAGAATAATAAGTATAGTAATTCTCGTTCTATCGATCATATAAGCATAATATGGCTAATATTATGAGTTAGATTGATAATAATAAGAGTAATAAGTACAGTAATTGTCGTTCTATCGATCATATAAGCATAATATGGCTAATAATATGAGTTAGAGTGATAATACTAAGAGTAGTGAGTATAGTAATTCTCATTCTATCGATCATATAAGCATAATATGGCTAATAATATGAGTTAGATTGATAATAATAACAGTAATAAGTACAGTTATTGTAGTTCTATCGATAATATAAGCATAATATGGCTAATAATATGAGTTAGATTGATAATACTAAGAGTAGTGAGTATAGTAATTGTCGTTCTATCGATCATATAAGCATAATATGGCTAATAATATGAGTTAGATTGATAATAATAAGAGTAATGAGTATAGTAATTGTAGTTCTATCGATCATATAAGCATAATGTGGCTAATAACATGAATTAGATTCATAATAATAAGAGTAATGAGGATAGTAATTGTCGTTCTATCGATCATTTAAGCATAATATGGCGAATAATATGAGTTGGGTTGATAAAAATAAGAATAATAAGTATAGTAATTGTCGTTCTATCGATCATATAAGCATAATATGGCTAATAATAGGAGTTAGATTGATAATACTAAGAGTAGCGAGTATAGTAATTCTCGTTCTATCGATCATATAAGCATAATATGGCTAATAATATGAGTTAGATTGTTAATAATAAGAGTAATAAGTATAGTAATTGTCGTTCTATCGATCATATAAGCATAATATGGCTAATAATATGAGTTAGATTGATAATACTAAGAGTAGTGAGTATAGTAATTCTCGTTCTATCGATCTATAAGCATAATGTGCTAATAATATGAGTTAGATTGATAATAATAACAGTAATAAGTACAGTTATTGTAGTTCTATCGATAATATAAGCATAATATGGCTAATAATAGAGTTAGATTGATAATACTAAGAGTAGTGAGTATAGTAATTGTCGTTCTATCGATCATATAAGCATAATATGGCTAATAATATGAGTTAGATTGATAATAATAAGAGTAATGAGTATAGTAATTCTCGTTCTATCGATCATATAAGCATAATATGGCTAATAATATGAGTTAGATTGATAATAATAAGAGTAATGAGTATAGTAATTGTAGTTCTATCGATCATTTAAGCATAATATGGCTAATAATATGAGTTAGATTGATAATGATAAGAGTAATAAGTATAGTAATTGTCGTTCTATCGATCATATCAGCATAATATGGGTAATATTATGAGTTGGGATTGATAATAATAAGAGTAATGAGTATAGTAATTGTAGTTCTATCGATCATATAAGCCATAATGTGGCTAATAATATGAGTTAGATTCATAATAATAGAGTTATGAGGATATAGTAATTGTCGTTCTATCGATCATTTAAGCATAATATGGCGAATAATATGAGTTAGATTGATAATACTAAGAGTAGCGAGTATAGTAATTGTTGTTCTATCGATCATATAAGCATAATATGGCTAATAATATGAGTTAGATTGATAATACTAAGAGTAGTGAGTATAGTAATTCTCGTTCTATCGATCATATAAGCATAATGTGGCTAATAATATGAGTTAGATTGATAATAATAAGAGTAATAAGTATAGTAATTGTCGTTCTATCGATCATATCAGCATAATATGGGTAATATTATGAGTTGGATTGATAATAATAAGAGTAATGAGTATAGTAATTGTAGTTCTATCGATCATATAAGCATAATGTGGCTAATAATATGAGTTAGATTCATAATAATAAGAGTAATGAGGATAGTAATTGTCGTTCTATCGATCATTTAAGCATAATATGGCGAATAATATGAGTTGGGTTGATAAAAATAAGAATAATAAGTATAGTAATTGTCGTTCTATCGATCATATAAGCATAATATGGCTAATAATATGAGTTAGATTGATAATAATAAGAGTAATAAGTATAGTAATTGTAGTTCTATCGATCATATCTGCATAATATGGTTAATAATATGAGTTAGATTCATAACAATAAGAGTAATAAGTATAGTAATTGTAGTTCTATCGATCATATCTGCATAATATGGTTAATATTATGAGTTAGAATGATAATAATAAGAGTAATAAGTTTAGTAATTGTCGCTCTATCGATCATATCTGCATAATATGGCTAATAATATGAGTTAGATTGATAATAATAAGAGTAATGAGTATAGTAATTGTAGTTCTATCGATCATATAAGCATAATGTGGCTAATAATATGAATTAGATTCATAATAATAAGAGTAATGAGGATAGTAATTGTCGTTCTATCGATCATTTAAGCATAATATGGCGAATAATATGAGTTGGGTTGATAAAAATAAGAATAATAAGTATAGTAATTGTCGTTCTATCGATCATATAAGCATAATATGGCTAATAATAGGAGTTAGATTGATCATACTAAGAGTAGCGAGTATAGTAATTCTCGTTGTATCGATCATATAAGCATAATATGGCTAATAATATGAGTTAGATTGATAATAATAAGAGTAATAAGTACAGTAATTGTCGTTCTATCGATCATATAAGCATAATATGGCTAATAATATGAGTTAGAGTGATAATACTAAGAGTAGTGGGTATAGTAATTCTCATTCTATCGATCATATAAGCATAATATGGCTAATAATATGAGTTAGATTGATAATAATAACAGTAATAAGTACAGTTATTGTAGTTCTATCGATAATATAAGCATAATATGGCTAATAATATGAGTTAGATTGATAATAATAACAGTAATAAGTACAGTTATTGTAGTTCTATCGATAATATAAGCATAATATGGCTAATAATATGAGTTAGATTGATAATACTAAGAGTAGTGAGTATAGTAATTGTCGTTCTATCGATCATAAAAGCATAATATGACTAATAATATGAGCTAGATTGATAATAGTAAGTGTAATAAGTATAGTAAATGTCGTGCTATCGATCATATCTGCATAATATGGTTAATAATATGAGTTAGATTGATAATAATAAGAGTAATAAGTATAGTAATTGTCGTTCTATCGATCATATCTGCATAATATGGTTAATAATATGAGTCAGATTCATAATAATAAGAGTAATAAGTATAGTAATTGTCGTTCTATCGATCATTTAAGCATAATATGGCGAATAATATGAGTTGGGTTGATAAAAATAAGAATAATAAGTATAGTAATTGTCGTTCTATCGATCATATAAGCATAATATGGCTAATAATATGAGTTAGATTGGTAATAATCAGAGTAATAAGTATAGTAATTGTCGTTCTATCGATCATATAAGCATAATATGGCTAATAATATGAGTTAGATTGATAATACTAAGAGTAGTGAGTATAGTAATTCTCATTCTATCGATCATATAAGCATAATATGGCTAATAATATGAGTTAGATTGATAATAATAAGAGTAGTGAGTCTAGTAATTCTCGTTCTATCGATCATATAAGCATAATATGGCTAATAATATGAGTTAGATTGATAATAATAAGAGTAATGAGTATAGTAATTGTAGTTCTATCGATCATTTAAGCATAATATGGCTAATAATATGAGTTAGATTGATAATGATAAGAGTAATAAGTATAGTAATTGTCGTTCTATCGATCATATCAGCATAATATGGGTAATATTATGAGTTGGATTGATAATAATAAGAGTAAGGAGTATAGTAATTGTAGTTCTATCGATCATATAAGCATAATGTGGCTAATAATATGAGTTAGATTCATAATAATAAGAGTTATGAGGATAGTAATTGTCGTTCTATCGATCATTTAAGCATAATATGGCGAATAATATGAGTTAGATTGATAATACTAAGAGTAGCGAGTATAGTAATTGTTGTTCTATCGATCATATAAGCATAATATGGCTAATAATATGAGTTAGATTGGTAATAATAAGAGTAATAAGTATAGTAATTGTAGTTCTATCGATCATATCTGCATAATATGGTTAATAATATGAGTTAGATTCATAACAATAAGAGTAATAAGTATAGTAATTGTAGTTCTATCGATCATATCTGCATAATATGGTTAATATTATGAGTTAGAATGATAATAATAAGAGTAATAAGTTTAGTAATTGTCGTTCTATCGATCATATCTGCATAATATGGTTAATAATATGAGTTAGATTGATAATAGTGAGTGTAATAACTATAGTGAATGTCGTTCTATCGATCATATCAGCATAATATGGGTAATATTATGAGTTGGATTGATAATAATAAGAGTAATGAGTATAGTAATTGTAGTTCTATCGATCATATAAGCATAATGTGGCTAATAATATGAGTTAGATTCATAATAATAAGAGTAATGAGGATAGTAATTGTCGTTCTATCGATCATATAAGCATAATATGGCTAATAATATGAGTTAGATTGATAATAATAAGAGTAATGAGTATAGTAATTGTAGTTCTATCGATCATATAAGCATAATGTGGCTAATAACATGAATTAGATTCATAATAATAAGAGTAATGAGGATAGTAATTGTCGTTCTATCGATCATTTAAGCATAATATGGCTAATATTATGAGTTAGATTGATAATAATAAGAGTAATAAGTACAGTAATTGTCGTTCTATCGATCATATAAGCATAATATGGCTAATAATATGAGTTAGAGTGATAATACTAAGAGTAGTGAGTATAGTAATTCTCATTCTATCGATCATATAAGCATAATATGGCTAATAATATGAGTTAGATTGATAATAATAACAGTAGTAAGTACAGTTATTGTAGTTCTATCGATAATATAAGCATAATATGGCTAATAATATGAGTTAGATTGATAATACTAAGAGTAGTGAGTATAGTAATTGTCGTTCTATCGATCATATAAGCATAATATGGCTAATAATATGAGTTAGATTGATAATAATAAGAGTAATGAGTATAGTAATTGTAGTTCTATCGATCATATAAGCATAATGTGGCTAATAACATGAATTAGATTCATAATAATAAGAGTAATGAGGATAGTAATTGTCGTTCTATCGATCATTTAAGCATAATATGGCGAATAATATGAGTTGGGTTGATAAAAATAAGAATAATAAGTATAGTAATTGTCGTTCTATCGATCATATAAGCATAATATGGCTAATAATAGGAGTTAGATTGATAATACTAAGAGTAGCGAGTATAGTAATTCTCGTTCTATCGATCATATAAGCATAATATGGCTAATAATATGAGTTAGATTGATAATAATAAGAATAATAAGTACAGTAATTGTCGTTCTATCGATCATATAAGCATAATATGGCTAATAATATGAGTTAGAGTGATAATACTAAGAGTAGTGAGTATAGTAATTCTCATTCTATCGATCATATAAGCATAATATGGCTAATAATATGAGTTAGATTGATAATAATAACAGTAATAAGTACAGTTATTGTAGTTCTATCGATAATATAAGCATAATATGGCTAATAATATGAGTTAGATTGATAATACTAAGAGTAGTGAGTATAGTAATTGTCGTTCTATCGATCATATAAGCATAATATGACTAATAATATGAGTTAGATTGATAATAGTAAGTGTAATAAGTATAGTAAATGTCGTGCTATCGATCATATCTGCATAATATGGTTAATAATATGAGTTAGATTGATAATAATAAGAGTAATAAGTATAGTAATTGTCGTTCTATCGATCATATCTGCATAATATGGTTAATAATATGAGTTAGATTGATAATAATAAGTGTAATAAGTATAGTAATTGTAGTTCTATCGATCATATAAGCATAATATGGCTAATAATATGAGTCAGATTCATAATAATAAGAGTAATAAGTATAGTAATTGTCGTTCTATCGATCATTTAAGCATAATATGGCGAATAATATGAGTTGGGTTGATAAAAATAAGAATAATAAGTATAGTAATTGTCGTTCTATCGATTATATAAGCATAATATGGCTAATAATATGAGTTAGATTGGTAATAATCAGAGTAATAAGTATAGTAATTGTCGTTCTATCGATAATATAACCATAATATGGTTAATAATATGAGTTAGATTCATACCAATAAGAGTAATAAGTATAGTAATTGTAGTTCTATCGATCATATCTGCATAATATGGTTAATATTATGAGTTAGAATGATAATAATAAGAGTAATAAGTTTAGTAATTGTCGCTCTATCGATCATATCTGCATAATATGGTTAATAATATGAGTTAGATTGATAATAGTGAGTGTAATAACTATAGTGAATGTCGTTCTATCGATCATATCAGCATAATATGGGTAATATTATGAGTTGGATTGATAATAATAAGAGTAATGAGTATAGTAATTGTAGTTCTATCGATCATATAAGCATAATGTGGCTAATAATATGAGTTAGATTCATAATAATAAGAGTAATGAGGATAGTAATTGTCGTTCTATCGATCATTTAAGCATAATATGGCGAATAATATGAGTTGGGTTGATAAAAATAAGAATAATAAGTATAGTAATTCTCGTTCTATCGATCATATAAGCATAATATGGCTAATATTATGAGTTAGATTGATAATAATAAGAGTAATAAGTACAGTAATTGTCGTTCTATCGATCATATAAGCATAATATGGCTAATAATATGAGTTAGAGTGATAATACTAAGAGTAGTGAGTATAGTAATTCTCATTCTATCGATCATATAAGCATAATATGGCTAATAATATGAGTTAGATTGATAATAATAACTGTAATAAGTACAGTTATTGTAGTTCTATCGATAATATAAGCATAATATGGCTAATAATATGAGTTAGATTGATAATACTAAGAGTAGTGAGTATAGTAATTGTCGTTCTATCGATCATATAAGCATAATATGGCTAATAATATGAGTTAGATTGATAATAATAAGAGTAATGAGTATAGTAATTGTAGTTCTATCGATCATATAAGCATAATGTGGCTAATAACATGAATTAGATTCATAATAATAAGAGTAATGAGGATAGTAATTGTCGTTCTATCGATCATTTAAGCATAATATGGCGAATAATATGAGTTGGGTTGATAAAAATAAGAATAATAAGTATAGTAATTGTCGTTCTATCGATCATATAAGCATAATATGGCTAATAATAGGAGTTAGATTGATAATACTAAGAGTAGCGAGTATAGTAATTCTCGTTCTATCGATCATATAAGCATAATATGGCTAATAATATGAGTTAGATTGATAATAATAAGAGTAATAAGTACAGTAATTGTCGTTCTATCGATCATATAAGCATAATATGGCTAATAATATGAGTTAGAGTGATAATACTAAGAGTAGTGAGTATAGTAATTCTCATTCTATCGATCATATAAGCATAATATGGCTAATAATATGAGTTAGATTGATAATAATAACAGTAATAAGTACAGTTATTGTAGTTCTATCGATAATATAAGCATAATATGGCTAATAATATGAGTTAGATTGATAATACTAAGAGTAGTGAGTATAGTAATTGTCGTTCTATCGATCATATATGCATAATATGACTAATAATATGAGTTAGATTGATAATAGTAAGTGTAATAAGTATAGTAAATGTCGTGCTATCGATCATATCTGCATAATATGGTTAATAATATGAGTTAGATTGATAATAATAAGAGTAATAAATATAGTAATTGTCGTTCTATCGATCATATCTGCATAATATGGTTAATAATATGAGTTAGATTGATAATAATAAGTGTAATAAGTATAGTAATTGTAGTTCTATCGATCATATAAGCATAATATGGCTAATAATATGAGTCAGATTCATAATAATAAGAGTAATAAGTATAGTAATTGTCGTTCTATCGATCATTTAAGCATAATATGGCGAATAATATGAGTTGGGTTGATAAAAATAAGAATAATAAGTATAGTAATTGTCGTTCTATCGATTATATAAGCATAATATGGCTAATAATATGAGTTAGATTGGTAATAATCAGAGTAATAAGTATAGTAATTGTCGTTCTATCGATAATATAACCATAATATGGCTAATAATATGAGTTAGATTGATAATACTAAGAGTAGTGAGTATAGTAATTCTCGTTCTATCGATCATATAAGCATAGTATGGCTAATAATATTAGTTAGATTGGTAATAATAAGGGTAATAAGTATAGTAATTGTCGTTCTATCGATCATATAAGCATAATATGGCTAATAATATGTGTTAGATTGATAATACTAAGAGTAGTGAGTATAGTAATTCTCGTTCTATCGATCATATAAGCATAATGTGGCTAATGATATGAGTTAGATTGATAATAATAACAGTAATAAGTATAGTAATTGTCGTTCTATCGATAATGTAACCATAATATGGCTAATAATATGAGTTAGATTGATAATAATAAGAGTAATAAGTATAGTAATTGTAGTTCTATCGATCATATCTGCATAATATGGTTAATAATATGAGTTAGATTCATAACATTAAGAGTAATAAGTATAGTAATTGTAGTTCTATCTATCATATCTGCATAATATGGTTAATATTATGAGTTAGAATGATAATAATAAGAGTAATAAGTTTAGTAATTGTCGTTCTATCAATCATATCTGCATAATATGGTTAATAATATGAGTTAGATGATAATAGTGAGTGTAATAACTATAGTGAATGTCGTTCTATCGATCATATCAGCATAATATGGGTAATATTATGAGTTGGATTGATAATAATAAGAGTAATGAGTATAGTAATTGTAGTTCTATCGATCATATAAGCATAATGTGGCTAATAATATGAGTTAGATTCATAATAATAAGAGTAATGAGGATAGTAATTGTCGTTCTATCGATCATTTAAGCATAATATGGCGAATAATATGAGTTGGGTTGATAAAAATAAGAATAATAAGTATAGTAATTCTCGTTCTATCGATCATATAAGCATAATATGGCTAATATTATGAGTTAGATTGATAATAATAAGAGTAATAAGTACAGTAATTGTCGTTCTATCGATCATATAAGCATAATATGGCTAATAATATGAGTTAGAGTGATAATACTAAGAGTAGTGAGTATAGTAATTCTCATTCTATCGATCATATAAGCATAATATGGCTAATAATATGAGTTAGATTGATAATAATAACAGTAGTAAGTACAGTTATTGTAGTTCTATCGATAATATAAGCATAATATGGCTAATAATATGAGTTAGATTGATAATACTAAGAGTAGTGAGTATAGTAATTGTCGTTCTATCGATCATATAAGCATAATATGGCTAATAATATGAGTTAGATTGATAATAATAAGAGTAATGAGTATAGTAATTGTAGTTCTATCGATCATATAAGCATAATGTGGCTAATAACATGAATTAGATTCATAATAATAAGAGTAATGAGGATAGTAATTGTCGTTCTATCGATCATTTAAGCATAATATGGCGAATAATATGAGTTGGGTTGATAAAAATAAGAATAATAAGTATAGTAATTGTCGTTCTATCGATCATATAAGCATAATATGGCTAATAATAGGAGTTAGATTGATAATACTAAGAGTAGCGAGTATAGTAATTCTCGTTCTATCGATCATATAAGCATAATATGGCTAATAATATGAGTTAGATTGATAATAATAAGAGTAATAAGTACAGTAATTGTCGTTCTATCGATCATATAAGCATAATATGGCTAATAATATGAGTTAGAGTGATAATACTAAGAGTAGTGAGTATAGTAATTCTCATTCTATCGATCATATAAGCATAATATGGCTAATAATATGAGTTAGATTGATAATAATAACAGTAATAAGTACAGTTATTGTAGTTCTATCGATAATATAAGCATAATATGGCTAATAATATGAGTTAGATTGATAATACTAAGAGTAGTGAGTATAGTAATTGTCGTTCTATCGATCATATAAGCATAATATGACTAATAATATGAGTTAGATTGATAATAGTAAGTGTAATAAGTATAGTAAATGTCGTGCTATCGATCATATCTGCATAATATGGTTAATAATATGAGTTAGATTGATAATAATAAGAGTAATAAGTATAGTAATTGTCGTTCTATCGATCATATCTGCATAATATGGTTAATAATATGAGTTAGATTGATAACAATAAGTGTAATAAGTATAGTAATTGTAGTTCTATCGATCATATAAGCATAATATGGCTAATAATATGAGTCAGATTCATAATAATAAGAGTAATAAGTATAGTAATTGTCGTTCTATCGATCATTTAAGCATAATATGGCGAATAATATGAGTTGGGTTGATAAAAATAAGAATAATAAGTATAGTAATTGTCGTTCTATCGATTATATAAGTATAATATGGCTAATAATATGAGTTAGATTGGTAATAATCAGAGTAATAAGTATAGTAATTGTCGTTCTATCGATAATATAACCATAATATGGCTAATAATATGAGTTAGATTGATAATACTAAGAGTAGTGAGTATAGTAATTCTCGTTCTATCGATCATATAAGCATAATATGGCTAATAATATGAGTTAGATTGATAATACTAAGAGTAGTGAGTATAGTAATTCTCGTTCTATCGATCATATAAGGATAATATGGCTAATAATATGAGTTAGATTGATAATAATAAGAGTAGTGAGTATAGTAATTCTCGTTCTATCGATCATATAAGCATAATATGGCTAATAATATGAGTTAGATTGATAATAATAAGAGTAATGAGTATAGTAATTGTAGTTCTATCGATCATTTAAGCATAATATGGCTAATAATATGAGTTAGATTGATAATGATAAGAGTAATAAGTATAGTAATTGTCGTTCTATCGATCATATCAGCATAATATGGGTAATATTATGAGTTGGATTGATAATAATAAGAGTAATGAGTATAGTAATTGTAGTTCTATCGATCATATAAGCATAATGTGGCTAATAATATGAGTTAGATTCATAATAATAAGAGTTATAAGGATAGTAATTGTCGTTCTATCGATCATTTAAGCATAATATGGCGAATAATATGAGTTAGATTGATAATACTAAGAGTAGCGAGTATAGTAATTGTTGTTCTATCGATCATATAAGCATAATATGGCTAATAATATGAGTTAGATTGATAATACTAAGAGTAGTGAGTATAGTAATTCTCGTTCTATCGATCATATAAGCATAATGTGGCTAATAATATGAGTTAGATTGATAATAATAAGAGTAATAAGTATAGTAATTGTCGTTCTCTCGATCATATAAGCATAATATGGCTAATAATATGTATTAGATTGATAATACTAAGAGTAGTGAGTATAGTAATTCTCGTTCTATCGATCATATAAGCATAATGTGGCTAATGATATGAGTTAGATTGATAATAATAACAGTAATAAGTACAGTCATTGTAGTTCTATCGATAATATAAGCATAATATGGCTAATAATATGAGTTAGATTGATAATACTAAGAGTAGTGAGTATAGTAATTGTCGTTCTATCGATCATATAAGCATAATATGGCTAATAATATGAGTTAGATTGATAATAATAAGAGTAATGAGTATAGTAATTGTAGTTCTATCGATCATATAAGCATAATGTGGCTAATAACATGAATTAGATTCATAATAATAAGAGTAATGAGGATAGTAATTGTCGTTCTATCGATCATTTAAGCATAATATGGCGAATAATATGAGTTGGGTTGATAAAAATAAGAATAATAAGTATAGTAATTGTCGTTCTATCGATCATATAAGCATAATATGGCTAATAATAGGAGTTAGATTGATAATACTAAGAGTAGCGAGTATAGTAATTCTCGTTCTATCGATCATATAAGCATAATATGGCTAATAATATGAGTTAGATTGATAATAATAAGAGTAATAAGTACAGTAATTGTCGTTCTATCGATCATATAAGCATAATATGGCTAATAATATGAGTTAGAGTGATAATACTAAGAGTAGTGAGTATAGTAATTCTCATTCTATCGATCATATAAGCATAATATGGCTAATAATATGAGTTAGATTGATAATAATAACAGTAATAAGTACAGTTATTGTAGTTCTATCGATAATATAAGCATAATATGGCTAATAATATGAGTTAGATTGATAATACTAAGAGTAGTGAGTATAGTAATTGTCGTTCTATCGATCATATAAGCATAATATGACTAATAATATGAGTTAGATTGATAATAGTAAGTGTAATAAGTATAGTAAATGTCGTGCTATCGATCATATCTGCATAATATGGTTAATAATATGAGTTAGATTGATAATAATAAGAGTAATAAGTATAGTAATTGTCGTTCTATCGATCATATCTGCATAATATGGTTAATAATATGAGTTAGATTGATAATAATAAGTGTAATAAGTATAGTAATTGTAGTTCTATCGATCATATAAGCATAATATGGCTAATAATATGAGTCAGATTCATAATAATAAGAGTAATAAGTATAGTAATTGTCGTTCTATCGATCATTTAAGCATAATATGGCGAATAATATGAGTTGGGTTGATAAAAATAAGAATAATAAGTATAGTAATTGTCGTTCTATCGATTATATAAGCATAATATGGCTAATAATATGAGTTAGATTGGTAATAATCAGAGTAATAAGTATAGTAATTGTCGTTCTATCGATAATATAACCATAATATGGCTAATAATATGAGTTAGATTGATAATACTAAGAGTAGTGAGTATAGTAATTCTCGTTCTATCGATCATATAAGCATAGTATGGCTAATAATATTAGTTAGATTGGTAATAATAAGGGTAATAAGTATAGTAATTGTCGTTCTCTCGATCATATAAGCATAATATGGCTAATAATATGTATTAGATTGATAATACTAAGAGTAGTGAGTATAGTAATTCTCGTTCTATCGATCATATAAGCATAATGTGGCTAATGATATGAGTTAGATTGATAATAATAACAGTAATAAGTATAGTAATTGTCGTTCTATCGATAATATAACCATAATATGGCTAATAATATGAGTTAGATTGATAATAATAAGAGTAATAAGTATAGTAATTGTAGTTCTATCGATCATATCTGCATAATATGGTTAATAATATGAGTTGGATTCATAACAATAAGAGTAATAAGTATAGTAATTGTAGTTCTATCGATCATATCTGCATAATATGGTTAATATTATGAGTTAGAATGATAATAATAAGAGTAATAAGTTTAGTAATTGTCGTTCTATCAATCATATCTGCATAATATGGTTAATAATATGAGTTAGATTGATAATAGTGAGTGTAATAACTATAGTGAATGTCGTTCTATCGATCATATCAGCATAATATGGGTAATATTATGAGTTGGATTGATAATAATAAGAGTAATGAGTATAGTAATTGTAGTTCTATCGATCATATAAGCATAATGTGGCTAATAATATGAGTTAGATTCATAATAATAAGAGTAATGAGGATAGTAATTGTCGTTCTATCGATCATTTAAGCATAATATGGCGAATAATATGAGTTGGGTTGATAAAAATAAGAATAATAAGTATAGTAATTCTCGTTCTATCGATCATATAAGCATAATATGGCTAATAATATGAGTTAGATTGGTAATAATAAGAGTAATAAGTATAGTAATTGTCGTTCTATCGATCATATAAGCATAATATGGCTAATAATATGAGTTAGATTGATAATACTAATAGTAGTGAGTATAGTAATTCTCGTTCTATCGATCATATAAGCATAATGTGGCTAATAATATGAGTTAGATTGATAATAATAAGAGTAATAAGTATAGTAATTGTCGTTCTATCGATCATATCAGCATAATATGGGTAATATTATGAGTTGGATTGATAATAATAAGAGTAATGAGTATAGTAATTGTAGTTCTATCGATCATATAAGCATAATATGGCTAATAATATGAGTTAGATTGATAATAATAAGAGTAATGAGTATAGTAATTGTAGTTCTATCGATCATTTAAGCATAATATGGCTAATAATATGAGTTAGATTGATAATACTAAGAGTAGTGAGTATAGTAATTCTCGTTCTATCGATCATATAAGCATAATATGGCTAATAATATGAGTTAGATTGTTAATAATAAGAGTAATAAGTATAGTAATTGTCGTTCTATCGATCATATAAGCATAATATGGCTAATAATATGAGTTAGATTGATAATACTAAGAGTAGTGAGTATAGTAATTCTCGTTCTATCGATCATATAAGCATAATATGGCGAATAATATGAGTTGGGTTGATAAAAATAAGAATAATAAGTATAGTAATTGTCGTTCTATCGATCATATAAGCATAATATGGCTAATAATATGATTTAGATTGATAATACTAAGAGTAGCGAGTATAGTAATTGTTGTTCTATCGATCATATAAGCATAATGTGGCTAATAATATGAGTTAGATTGATAATAATAAGAGTAGTAAGTATAGTAATTGTCGTTCTATCGATCATATCAGCATAATATGGGTAATATTATGAGTTGGATTGATAATAATAAGAGTAATGAGTATAGTAATTGTAGTTCTATCGATCATATAGGCATAATGTGGCTAATAATATGAATTAGATTCATAATAATAAGAGTAATGAGGATAGTAATTGTCGTTCTATCGATCATTTAAGCATAATATGGCGAATAATATGAGTTAGATTGATAATAATAAGAGTAATAAGTATAGTAATTGTCGTTCTATCGATCATATCAGCATAATATGGGTAATATTATGAGTTGGATTGATAATAATAAGAGTAATGAGTATAGTAATTGTAGTTCTATCGATCATATAAGCATAATGTGGCTAATAATATGAGATAGATTCATAATAATAAGAGTAATGAGGATAGTAATTGTCGTTCTATCGATCATTTAAGCATAATATGGCGAATAATATGAGTTGGGTTGATAAAAATAAGAATAATAAGTATAGTAATTGTCGTTCTATCGATCATATAAGCATAATATGGCTAATAATATGAGTTAGATTGATAATAATAAGAGTAATAAGTATAGTAATTGTAGTTCTATCGATCATATCTGCATAATATGGTTAATAATATGAGTTAGATTCATAACAATAAGAGTAATAAGTATAGTAATTGTAGTTCTATCGATCATATCTGCATAATATGGTTAATAATATGAGTTAGAATGTTAATAATAAGAGTAATAAGTTTAGTAATTGTCGTTCTATCGATCATATAAGCATAATATGGCTAATAATATGAGTTAGATTGATAATAATAAGAGTAATGAGTATAGTAATTGTAGTTCTATCGATCATATAAGCATAATGTGGCTAATAATATGAATTAGATTCATAATAATAAGAGTAATGAGGATAGTAATTGTCGTTCTATCGATCATTTAAGCATAATATGGCGAATAATATGAGTTGGGTTGATAAAAATAAGAATAATAAGTATAGTAATTGTCGTTCTATCGATCATATAAGCATAATATGGCTAATAATAGGAGTTAGATTGATAATACTAAGAGTAGCGAGTATAGTAATTCTCGTTGTATCGATCATATAAGCATAATATGGCTAATAATATGAGTTAGATTGATAATAATAAGAGTAATAAGTACAGTAATTGTCGTTCTATCGATCATATAAGCATAATATGGCTAATAATATGAGTTAGAGTGATAATACTAAGAGTAGTGAGTATAGTAATTCTCATTCTATCGATCATATAAGCATAATATGGCTAATAATATGAGTTAGATTGATAATAATAACAGTAATAAGTACAGTTATTGTAGTTCTATCGATAATATAAGCATAATATGGCTAATAATATGAGTTAGATTGATAATACTAAGAGTAGTGAGTATAGTAATTGTCGTTCTATCGATCATAAAAGCATAATATGACTAATAATATGAGTTAGATTGATAATAGTAAGTGTAATAAGTATAGTGAATGTCGTTCTATCGATCATATCAGCATAATATGGGTAATATTATGAGTTGGATTGATAATAATAAGAGTAATGAGTATAGTAATTGTAGTTCTATCGATCATATAAGCATAATGTGGCTAATAATATGAGTTAGATTCATAATAATAAGAGTAATGAGGATAGTAATTGTCGTTCTATCGATCATTTAAGCATAATATGGCGAATAATATGAGTTGGGTTGATAAAAATAAGAATAATAAGTATAGTAATTCTCGTTCTATCGATCATATAAGCATAATATGGCTAATAATATGAGTTAGATTGGTAATAATAAGAGTAATAAGTATAGTAATTGTCGTTCTATCGATCATATAAGCATAATATGGCTAATAATATGAGTTAGATTGATAGTACTAATAGTAGTGAGTATAGTAATTCTCGTTCTATCGATCATATAAGCATAATGTGGCTAATAATATGAGTTAGATTGATAATAATAAGAGTAATAAGTATAGTAATTGTCGTTCTATCGATCATATCAGCATAATATGGGTAATATTATGAGTTGGATTGATAATAATAAGAGTAATGAGTATAGTAATTGTAGTTCTATCGATCATATAAGCATAATATGGCTAATAATATGAGTTAGATTGATAATAATAAGAGTAATGAGTATAGTAATTGTAGTTCTATCGATCATTTAAGCATAATATGGCTAATAATATGAGTTAGATTGATAATACTAAGAGTAGTGAGTATAGTAATTCTCGTTCTATCGATCATATAAGCATAATATGGCTAATAATATGAGTTAGATTGTTAATAATAAGAGTAATAAGTATAGTAATTGTCGTTCTATCGATCATATAAGCATAATATGGCTAATAATATGAGTTAGATTGATAATACTAAGAGTAGTGAGTATAGTAATTCTCGTTCTATCGATCATATAAGCATAATGTGGCTAATAATATGAGTTAGATTGATAATAATAAGAGTAATAAGTATAGTAATTGTCGTTCTATCGATCATATCAGCATAATATGGGTAATATTATGAGTTGGATTGATAATAATAAGAGTAATGAGTATAGTAATTGTAGTTCTATCGATCATATAGGCATAATGTGGCTAATAATATGAATTAGATTCATAATAATAAGAGTAATGAGGATAGTAATTGTCGTTCTATCGATCATTTAAGCATAATATGGCGAATAATATGAGTTGGGTTGATAAAAATAAGAATAATAAGTATAGTAATTGTCGTTCTATCGATCATATAAGCATAATATGGCTAATAATATGATTTAGATTGATAATACTAAGAGTAGCGAGTATAGTAATTGTTGTTCTATCGATCATATAAGCATAATGTGGCTAATAATATGAGTTAGATTGATAATAATAAGAGTAATAAGTATAGTAATTGTCGTTCTATCGATCATATCAGCATAATATGGGTAATATTATGAGTTGGATTGATAATAATAAGAGTAATGAGTATAGTAATTGTAGTTCTATCGATCATATAGGCATAATGTGGCTAATAATATGAATTAGATTCATAATAATAAGAGTAATGAGGATAGTAATTGTCGTTCTATCGATCATTTAAGCATAATATGGCGAATAATATGAGTTAGATTGATAATAATAAGAGTAATAAGTATAGTAATTGTCGTTCTATCGATCATATCAGCATAATATGGGTAATATTATGAGTTGGATTGATAATAATAAGAGTAATGAGTATAGTAATTGTAGTTCTATCGATCATATAAGCATAATGTGGCTAATAATATGAGATAGATTCATAATAATAAGAGTAATGAGGATAGTAATTGTCGTTCTATCGATCATTTAAGCATAATATGGCGAATAATATGAGTTGGGTTGATAAAAATAAGAATAATAAGTATAGTAATTGTCGTTCTATCGATCATATAAGCATAATATGGCTAATAATATGAGTTAGATTGATAATAATAAGAGTAATAAGTATAGTAATTGTAGTTCTATCGATCATATCTGCATAATATGGTTAATAATATGAGTTAGATTCATAACAATAAGAGTAATAAGTATAGTAATTGTAGTTCTATCGATCATATCTGCATAATATGGTTAATAATATGAGTTAGAATGTTAATAATAAGAGTAATAAGTTTAGTAATTGTCGTTCTATCGATCATATAAGCATAATATGGCTAATAATATGAGTTAGATTGATAATAATAAGAGTAATGAGTATAGTAATTGTAGTTCTATCGATCATATAAGCATAATGTGGCTAATAATATGAATTAGATTCATAATAATAAGAGTAATGAGGATAGTAATTGTCGTTCTATCGATCATTTAAGCATAATATGGCGAATAATATGAGTTGGGTTGATAAAAATAAGAATAATAAGTATAGTAATTGTCGTTCTATCGATCATATAAGCATAATATGGCTAATAATAGGAGTTAGATTGATAATACTAAGAGTAGCGAGTATAGTAATTCTCGTTGTATCGATCATATAAGCATAATATGGCTAATAATATGAGTTAGATTGATAATAATAAGAGTAATAAGTACAGTAATTGTCGTTCTATCGATCATATAAGCATAATATGGCTAATAATATGAGTTAGAGTGATAATACTAAGAGTAGTGAGTATAGTAATTCTCATTCTATCGATCATATAAGCATAATATGGCTAATAATATGAGTTAGATTGATAATAATAACAGTAATAAGTACAGTTATTGTAGTTCTATCGATAATATAAGCATAATATGGCTAATAATATGAGTTAGATTGATAATACTAAGAGTAGTGAGTATAGTAATTGTCGTTCTATCGATCATAAAAGCATAATATGACTAATAATATGAGTTAGATTGATAATAGTAAGTGTAATAAGTATAGTAAATGTCGTGCTATCGATCATATCTGCATAATATGGTTAATAATATGAGTTAGATTGATAATAATAAGAGTAATAAGTATAGTAATTGTAGTTCTATCGATCATATAAGCATAATATGGCTAATAATATGAGTCAGATTCATAATAATAAGAGTAATAAGTATAGTAATTGTCGTTCTATCGATCATTTAAGCATAATATGGCGAATAATATGAGTTGGGTTGATAAAAATAAGAATAATAAGTATAGTAATTGTCGTTCTATCGATCATATAAGCATAATATGGCTAATAATATGAGTTAGATTGATAATAATAAGAGTAATAAGTATAGTAATTGTAGTTCTATCGATCATATCTGCATAATATGGTTAATAATATGAGTTAGATTCATAACAATAAGAGTAATAAGTATAGTAATTGTAGTTCTATCGATCATATCTGCATAATATGGTTAATAATATGAGTTAGAATGTTAATAATAAGAGTAATAAGTTTAGTAATTGTCGTTCTATCGATCATATAAGCATAATATGGCTAATAATATGAGTTAGATTGATAATAATAAGAGTAATGAGTATAGTAATTGTAGTTCTATCGATCATATAAGCATAATGTGGCTAATAATATGAATTAAATTCATAATAATAAGAGTAATGAGGATAGTAATTGTCGTTCTATCGATCATTTAAGCATAATATGGCGAATAATATGAGTTGGGTTGATAAAAATAAGAATAATAAGTATAGTAATTGTCGTTCTATCGATCATATAAGCATAATATGGCTAATAATAGGAGTTAGATTGATCATACTAAGAGTAGCGAGTATAGTAATTCTCGTTGTATCGATCATATAAGCATAATATGGCTAATAATATGAGTTAGATTGATAATAATAAGAGTAATAAGTACAGTAATTGTCGTTCTATCGATCATATAAGCATAATATGGCTAATAATATGAGTTAGCGTGATAATACTAAGAGTAGTGAGTATAGTAATTCTCATTCTATCGATCATATAAGCATAATATGGCTAATAATATGAGTTAGATTGATAATAATAACAGTAATAAGTACAGTTATTGTAGTTCTATCGATAATGTAAGCATAATATGGCTAATAATATGAGTTAGATTGATAATACTAAGAGTAGTGAGTATAGTAATTGTCGTTCTATCGATCATAAAAGCATAATATGACTAATAATATGAGTTAGATTGATAATAGTAAGTGTAATAAGTATAGTAAATGTCGTGCTATCGATCATATCTGCATAATATGGTTAATAATATGAGTTAGATTGATAATAATAAGAGTAATAAGTATAGTAATTGTCGTTCTATCGATCATATCTGCATAATATGGTTAATAATATGAGTTAGATTGATAATAGTAAGTGTAATAAGTATAGTAATTGTAGTTCTATCGATCATATAAGCATAATATGGCTAATAATATGAGTCAGATTCATAATAATAAGAGTAATAAGTATAGTAATTGTCGTTCTATCGATCATTTAAGCATAATATGGCGAATAATATGAGTTGGGTTGATAAAAATAAGAATAATAAGTATAGTAATTGTCGTTCTATCGATCATATAAGCATAATATGGCTAATAATATGAGTTAGATTGGTAATAATCAGAGTAATAAGTATAGTAATTGTCGTTCTATCGATCATATAAGCATAATATGGCTAATAATATGAGTTAGATTGATAATACTAAGAGTAGTGAGTATAGTAATTCTCATTCTATCGATCATATAAGCATAATATGGCTAATAATATGAGTTAGATTGATAATAATAAGAGTAGTGAGTATAGTAATTCTCGTTCTATCGATCATATAAGCATAATATGGCTAATAATATGAGTTAGATTGATAATAATAAGAGTAATGAGTATAGTAATTGTAGTTCTATCGATCATTTAAGCATAATATGGCTAATAATATGAGTTAGATTGATAATGATAAGAGTAATAAGTATAGTAATTGTCGTTCTATCGATCATATCAGCATAATATGGGTAATATTATGAGTTGGATTGATAATAATAAGAGTAATGAGTATAGTAATTGTAGTTCTATCGATCATATAAGCATAATGTGGCTAATAATATGAGTTAGATTCATAATAATAAGAGTTATGAGCATAGTAATTGTCGTTCTATCGATCATTTAAGCATAATATGGCGAATAATATGAGTTAGATTGATAATACTAAGAGTAGCGAGTATAGTAATTGTTGTTCTATCGATCATATAAGCATAATATGGCTAATAATATGAGTTAGATTGATAATACTAAGAGTAGTGAGTATAGTAATTCTCGTTCTATCGATCATATAAGCATAATGTGGCTAATAATATGAGTTAGATTGATAATAATAAGAGTAATAAGTATAGTAATTGTCGTTCTATCGATCATATCAGCATAATATGGGTAATATTATGAGTTGGATTGATAATAATAAGAGTAATGAGTATAGTAATTGTAGTTCTATCGATCATATAAGCATAATGTGGCTAATAATATGAGTTAGATTCATAATAATAAGAGTAATGAGGATAGTAATTGTCGTTCTATCGATCATTTAAGCATAATATGGCTAATAATATGAGTTAGATTGATAATAATAAGAGTAATAAGTATAGTAATTGTAGTTCTATCGATCATATCTGCATAATATGGTTAATAATATGAGTTAGATTCATAACAATAAGAGTAATAAGTATAGTAATTGTAGTTCTATCGATCATATCTGCATAATATGGTTAATATTATGAGTTAGAATGATAATAATAAGAGTAATAAGTTTAGTAATTGTCGTTCTATCGATCATATCTGCATAATATGGTTAATAATATGAGTTAGATTGATAATAGTGAGTGTAATAACTATAGTGAATGTCGTTCTATCGATCATATCAGCATAATATGGGTAATATTATGAGTTGGATTGATAATAATAAGAGTAATGAGTATAGTAATTGTAGTTCTATCGATCATATAAGCATAATGTGGCTAATAATATGAGTTAGATTCATAATAATAAGAGTAATGAGGATAGTAATTGTCGTTCTATCGATCATTTAAGCATAATATGGCGAATAATATGAGTTGGGTTGATAAAAATAAGAATAATAAGTATAGTAATTCTCGTTCTATCGATCATATAAGCATAATATGGCTAATATTATGAGTTAGATTGATAATAATAAGAGTAATAAGTACAGTAATTGTCGTTCTATCGATCATATAAGCATAATATGGCTAATAATATGAGTTAGAGTGATAATACTAAGAGTAGTGAGTATAGTAATTCTCATTCTATCGATCATATAAGCATAATATGGCTAATAATATGAGTTAGATTGATAATAATAACAGTAGTAAGTACAGTTATTGTAGTTCTATCGATAATATAAGCATAATATGGCTAATAATATGAGTTAGATTGATAATACTAAGAGTAGTGAGTATAGTAATTGTCGTTCTATCGATCATATAAGCATAATATGGCTAATAATATGAGTTAGATTGATAATAATAAGAGTAATGAGTATAGTAATTGTAGTTCTATCGATCATATAAGCATAATGTGGCTAATAACATGAATTAGATTCATAATAATAAGAGTAATGAGGATAGTAATTGTCGTTCTATCGATAATTTAAGCATAATATGGCGAATAATATGAGTTGGGTTGATAAAAATAAGAATAATAAGTATAGTAATTGTCGTTCTATCGATCATATAAGCATAATATGGCTAATAATAGGAGTTAGATTGATAATACTAAGAGTAGCGAGTATAGTAATTCTCGTTCTATCGATCATATAAGCATAATATGGCTAATAATATGAGTTAGATTGATAATAATAAGAGTAATAAGTACAGTAATTGTCGTTCTATCGATCATATAAGCATAATATGGCTAATAATATGAGTTAGAGTGATAATACTAAGAGTAGTGAGTATAGTAATTCTCATTCTATCGATCATATAAGCATAATATGGCTAATAATATGAGTTAGATTGATAATAATAACAGTAATAAGTACAGTTATTGTAGTTCTATCGATAATATAAGCATAATATGGCTAATAATATGAGTTAGATTGATAATACTAAGAGTAGTGAGTATAGTAATTCTCGTTCTATCGATCATATAAGCATAATGTGGCTAATAATATGAGTTAGATTGATAATAATAAGAGTAATAAGTATAGTAATTGTCGTTCTATCGATCATATCAGCATAATATGGGTAATATTATGAGTTGGATTGATAATAATAAGAGTAATGAGTATAGTAATTGTAGTTCTATCGATCATATAAGCATAATATGGCTAATAATATGAGTTAGATTGATAATAATAAGAGTAATGAGTATAGTAATTGTAGTTCTATCGATCATTTAAGCATAATATGGCTAATAATATGAGTTAGATTGATAATACTAAGAGTAGTGAGTATAGTAATTCTCGTTCTATCGATCATATAAGCATAATATGGCTAATAATATGAGTTAGATTGTTAATAATAAGAGTAATAAGTATAGTAATTGTCGTTCTATCGATCATATAAGCATAATATGGCTAATAATATGAGTTAGATTGATAATACTAAGAGTAGTGAGTATAGTAATTCTCGTTCTATCGATCATATAAGCATAATGTGGCTAATAATATGAGTTAGATTGATAATAATAAGAGTAATAAGTATAGTAATTGTCGTTCTATCGATCATATCAGCATAATATGGGTAATATTATGAGTTGGATTGATAATAATAAGAGTAATGAGTATAGTAATTGTAGTTCTATCGATCATATAGGCATAATGTGGCTAATAATATGAATTAGATTCATAATAATAAGAGTAATGAGGATAGTAATTGTCGTTCTATCGATCATTTAAGCATAATATGGCGAATAATATGAGTTGGGTTGATAAAAATAAGAATAATAAGTATAGTAATTGTCGTTCTATCGATCATATAAGCATAATATGGCTAATAATATGATTTAGATTGATAATACTAAGAGTAGCGAGTATAGTAATTGTTGTTCTATCGATCATATAAGCATAATGTGGCTAATAATATGAGTTAGATTGATAATAATAAGAGTAATAAGTATAGTAATTGTCGTTCTATCGATCATATCAGCATAATATGGGTAATATTATGAGTTGGATTGATAATAATAAGAGTAATGAGTATAGTAATTGTAGTTCTATCGATCATATAGGCATAATGTGGCTAATAATATGAATTAGATTCATAATAATAAGAGTAATGAGGATAGTAATTGTCGTTCTATCGATCATTTAAGCATAATATGGCGAATAATATGAGTTAGATTGATAATAATAAGAGTAATAAGTATAGTAATTGTCGTTCTATCGATCATATCAGCATAATATGGGTAATATTATGAGTTGGATTGATAATAATAAGAGTAATGAGTATAGTAATTGTAGTTCTATCGATCATATAAGCATAATGTGGCTAATAATATGAGATAGATTCATAATAATAAGAGTAATGAGGATAGTAATTGTCGTTCTATCGATCATTTAAGCATAATATGGCGAATAATATGAGTTGGGTTGATAAAAATAAGAATAATAAGTATAGTAATTGTCGTTCTATCGATCATATAAGCATAATATGGCTAATAATATGAGTTAGATTGATAATAATAAGAGTAATAAGTATAGTAATTGTAGTTCTATCGATCATATCTGCATAATATGGTTAATAATATGAGTTAGATTCATAACAATAAGAGTAATAAGTATAGTAATTGTAGTTCTATCGATCATATCTGCATAATATGGTTAATAATATGAGTTAGAATGTTAATAATAAGAGTAATAAGTTTAGTAATTGTCGTTCTATCGATCATATAAGCATAATATGGCTAATAATATGAGTTAGATTGATAATAATAAGAGTAATGAGTATAGTAATTGTAGTTCTATCGATCATATAAGCATAATGTGGCTAATAATATGAATTAGATTCATAATAATAAGAGTAATGAGGATAGTAATTGTCGTTCTATCGATCATTTAAGCATAATATGGCGAATAATATGAGTTGGGTTGATAAAAATAAGAATAATAAGTATAGTAATTGTCGTTCTATCGATCATATAAGCATAATATGGCTAATAATAGGAGTTAGATTGATAATACTAAGAGTAGCGAGTATAGTAATTCTCGTTGTATCGATCATATAAGCATAATATGGCTAATAATATGAGTTAGATTGATAATAATAAGAGTAATAAGTACAGTAATTGTCGTTCTATCGATCATATAAGCATAATATGGCTAATAATATGAGTTAGAGTGATAATACTAAGAGTAGTGAGTATAGTAATTCTCATTCTATCGATCATATAAGCATAATATGGCTAATAATATGAGTTAGATTGATAATAATAACAGTAATAAGTACAGTTATTGTAGTTCTATCGATAATATAAGCATAATATGGCTAATAATATGAGTTAGATTGATAATACTAAGAGTAGTGAGTATAGTAATTGTCGTTCTATCGATCATAAAAGCATAATATGACTAATAATATGAGTTAGATTGATAATAGTAAGTGTAATAAGTATAGTAAATGTCGTGCTATCGATCATATCTGCATAATATGGTTAATAATATGAGTTAGATTGATAATAATAAGAGTAATAAGTATAGTAATTGTCGTTCTATCGATCATATCTGCATAATATGGTTAATAATATGAGTTAGATTGATAATAGTAAGTGTAATAAGTATAGTAATTGTAGTTCTATCGATCATATAAGCATAATATGGCTAATAATATGAGTCAGATTCATAATAATAAGAGTAATAAGTATAGTAATTGTCGTTCTATCGATCATTTAAGCATAATATGGCGAATAATATGAGTTGGGTTGATAAAAATAAGAATAATAAGTATAGTAATTGTCGTTCTATCGATCATATAAGCATAATATGGCTAATAATATGAGTTAGATTGATAATAATAAGAGTAATAAGTATAGTAATTGTAGTTCTATCGATCATATCTGCATAATATGGTTAATAATATGAGTTAGATTCATAACAATAAGAGTAATAAGTATAGTAATTGTAGTTCTATCGATCATATCTGCATAATATGGTTAATAATATGAGTTAGAATGTTAATAATAAGAGTAATAAGTTTAGTAATTGTCGTTCTATCGATCATATAAGCATAATATGGCTAATAATATGAGTTAGATTGATAATAATAAGAGTAATGAGTATAGTAATTGTAGTTCTATCGATCATATAAGCATAATGTGGCTAATAATATGAATTAAATTCATAATAATAAGAGTAATGAGGATAGTAATTGTCGTTCTATCGATCATTTAAGCATAATATGGAGAATAATATGAGTTGGGTTGATAAAAATAAGAATAATAAGTATAGTAATTGTCGTTCTATCGATCATATAAGCATAATATGGCTAATAATAGGAGTTAGATTGATCATACTAAGAGTAGCGAGTATAGTAATTCTCGTTGTATCGATCATATAAGCATAATATGGCTAATAATATGAGTTAGATTGATAATAATAAGAGTAATAAGTACAGTAATTGTCGTTCTATCGATCATATAAGCATAATATGGCTAATAATATGAGTTAGCGTGATAATACTAAGAGTAGTGAGTATAGTAATTCTCATTCTATCGATCATATAAGCATAATATGGCTAATAATATGAGTTAGATTGATAATAATAACAGTAATAAGTACAGTTATTGTAGTTCTATCGATAATGTAAGCATAATATGGCTAATAATATGAGTTAGATTGATAATACTAAGAGTAGTGAGTATAGTAATTGTCGTTCTATCGATCATAAAAGCATAATATGACTAATAATATGAGTTAGATTGATAATAGTAAGTGTAATAAGTATAGTAAATGTCGTGCTATCGATCATATCTGCATAATATGGTTAATAATATGAGTTAGATTGATAATAATAAGAGTAATAAGTATAGTAATTGTCGTTCTATCGATCATATCTGCATAATATGGTTAATAATATGAGTTAGATTGATAATAGTAAGTGTAATAAGTATAGTAATTGTAGTTCTATCGATCATATAAGCATAATATGGCTAATAATATGAGTCAGATTCATAATAATAAGAGTAATAAGTATAGTAATTGTCGTTCTATCGATCATTTAAGCATAATATGGCGAATAATATGAGTTGGGTTGATAAAAATAAGAATAATAAGTATAGTAATTGTCGTTCTATCGATCATATAAGCATAATATGGCTAATAATATGAGTTAGATTGGTAATAATCAGAGTAATAAGTATAGTAATTGTCGTTCTATCGATCATATAAGCATAATATGGCTAATAATATGAGTTAGATTGATAATACTAAGAGTAGTGAGTATAGTAATTCTCATTCTATCGATCATATAAGCATAATATGGCTAATAATATGAGTTAGATTGATAATAATAAGAGTAGTGAGTATAGTAATTCTCGTTCTATCGATCATATAAGCATAATATGGCTAATAATATGAGTTAGATTGATAATAATAAGAGTAATGAGTATAGTAATTGTAGTTCTATCGATCATTTAAGCATAATATGGCTAATAATATGAGTTAGATTGATAATGATAAGAGTAATAAGTATAGTAATTGTCGTTCTATCGATCATATCAGCATAATATGGGTAATATTATGAGTTGGATTGATAATAATAAGAGTAATGAGTATAGTAATTGTAGTTCTATCGATCATATAAGCATAATGTGGCTAATAATATGAGTTAGATTCATAATAATAAGAGTTATGAGGATAGTAATTGTCGTTCTATCGATCATTTAAGCATAATATGGCGAATAATATGAGTTAGATTGATAATACTAAGAGTAGCGAGTATAGTAATTGTTGTTCTATCGACCATATAAGCATAATATGGCTAATAATATGAGTTAGATTGATAATACTAAGAGTAGTGAGTATAGTAATTCTCGTTCTATCGATCATATAAGCATAATGTGGCTAATAATATGAGTTAGATTGATAATAATAAGAGTAATAAGTATAGTAATTGTCGTTCTATCGATCATATCAGCATAATATGGGTAATATTATGAGTTGGATTGATAATAATAAGAGTAATGAGTATAGTAATTGTAGTTCTATCGATCATATAAGCATAATGTGGCTAATAATATGAGTTAGATTCATAATAATAAGAGTAATGAGGATAGTAATTGTCGTTCTATCGATCATTTAAGCATAATATGGCTAATAATATGAGTTAGATTGATAATAATAAGAGTAATAAGTATAGTAATTGTAGTTCTATCGATCATATCTGCATAATATGGTTAATAATATGAGTTAGATTCATAACAATAAGAGTAATAAGTATAGTAATTGTAGTTCTATCGATCATATCTGCATAATATGGTTAATATTATGAGTTAGAATGATAATAATAAGAGTAATAAGTTTAGTAATTGTCGTTCTATCGATCATATCTGCATAATATGGTTAATAATATGAGTTAGATTGATAATAGTGAGTGTAATAACTATAGTGAATGTCGTTCTATCGATCATATCAGCATAATATGGGTAATATTATGAGTTGGATTGATAATAATAAGAGTAATGAGTATAGTAATTGTAGTTCTATCGATCATATAAGCATAATGTGGCTAATAATATGAGTTAGATTCATAATAATAAGAGTAATGAGGATAGTAATTGTCGTTCTATCGATCATTTAAGCATAATATGGCGAATAATATGAGTTGGGTTGATAAAAATAAGAATAATAAGTATAGTAATTCTCGTTCTATCGATCATATAAGCATAATATGGCTAATATTATGAGTTAGATTGATAATAATAAGAGTAATAAGTACAGTAATTGTCGTTCTATCGATCATATAAGCATAATATGGCTAATAATATGAGTTAGATTGATAATAATAAGAGTAATGAGTATAGTAATTGTAGTTCTATCGATCATTTAAGCATAATATGGCTAATAATATGAGTTAGATTGATAATACTAAGAGTAGTGAGTATAGTAATTCTCGTTCTATCGATCATATAAGCATAATATGGCTAATAATATGAGTTAGATTGTTAATAATAAGAGTAATAAGTATAGTAATTGTCGTTCTATCGATCATATAAGCATAATATGGCTAATAATATGAGTTAGATTGATAATACTAAGAGTAGTGAGTATAGTAATTCTCGTTCTATCGATCATATAAGCATAATGTGGCTAATAATATGAGTTAGATTGATAATAATAAGAGTAATAAGTATAGTAATTGTCGTTCTATCGATCATATCAGCATAATATGGGTAATATTATGAGTTGGATTGATAATAATAAGAGTAATGAGTATAGTAATTGTAGTTCTATCGATCATATAGGCATAATGTGGCTAATAATATGAATTAGATTCATAATAATAAGAGTAATGAGGATAGTAATTGTCGTTCTATCGATCATTTAAGCATAATATGGCGAATAATATGAGTTGGGTTGATAAAAATAAGAATAATAAGTATAGTATTTGTCGTTCTATCGATCATATAAGCATAATATGGCTAATAATATGATTTAGATTGATAATACTAAGAGTAGCGAGTATAGTAATTGTTGTTCTATCGATCATATAAGCATAATGTGGCTAATAATATGAGTTAGATTGATAATAATAAGAGTAATAAGTATAGTAATTGTCGTTCTATCGATCATATCAGCATAATATGGGTAATATTATGAGTTGGATTGATAATAATAAGAGTAATGAGTATAGTAATTGTAGTTCTATCGATCATATAGGCATAATGTGGCTAATAATATGAATTAGATTCATAATAATAAGAGTAATGAGGATAGTAATTGTCGTTCTATCGATCATTTAAGCATAATATGGCGAATAATATGAGTTAGATTCATAATAATAAGAGTAATAAGTATAGTAATTGTCGTTCTATCGATCATATCAGCATAATATGGGTAATATTATGAGTTGGATTGATAATAATAAGAGTAATGAGTATAGTAATTGTAGTTCTATCGATCATATAAGCATAATGTGGCTAATAATATGAGATAGATTCATAATAATAAGAGTAATGAGGATAGTAATTGTCGTTCTATCGATCATTTAAGCATAATATGGCGAATAATATGAGTTGGGTTGATAAAAATAAGAATAATAAGTATAGTAATTGTCGTTCTATCGATCATATAAGCATAATATGGCTAATAATATGAGTTAGATTGATAATAATAAGAGTAATAAGTATAGTAATTGTAGTTCTATCGATCATATCTGCATAATATGGTTAATAATATGAGTTAGATTCATAACAATAAGAGTAATAAGTATAGTAATTGTAGTTCTATCGATCATATCTGCATAATATGGTTAATAATATGAGTTAGAATGTTAATAATAAGAGTAATAAGTTTAGTAATTGTCGTTCTATCGATCATATAAGCATAATATGGCTAATAATATGAGTTAGATTGATAATAATAAGAGTAATGAGTATAGTAATTGTAGTTCTATCGATCATATAAGCATAATGTGGCTAATAATATGAATTAGATTCATAATAATAAGAGTAATGAGGATAGTAATTGTCGTTCTATCGATCATTTAAGCATAATATGGCGAATAATATGAGTTGGGTTGATAAAAATAAGAATAATAAGTATAGTAATTGTCGTTCTATCGATCATATAAGCATAATATGGCTAATAATAGGAGTTAGATTGATAATACTAAGAGTAGCGAGTATAGTAATTCTCGTTGTATCGATCATATAAGCATAATATGGCTAATAATATGAGTTAGATTGATAATAATAAGAGTAATAAGTACAGTAATTGTCGTTCTATCGATCATATAAGCATAATATGGCTAATAATATGAGTTAGAGTGATAATACTAAGAGTAGTGAGTATAGTAATTCTCATTCTATCGATCATATAAGCATAATATGGCTAATAATATGAGTTAGATTGATAATAATAACAGTAATAAGTACAGTTATTGTAGTTCTATCGATAATATAAGCATAATATGGCTAATAATATGAGTTAGATTGATAATACTAAGAGTAGTGAGTATAGTAATTGTCGTTCTATCGATCATAAAAGCATAATATGACTAATAATATGAGTTAGATTGATAATAGTAAGTGTAATAAGTATAGTAAATGTCGTGCTATCGATCATATCTGCATAATATGGTTAATAATATGAGTTAGATTGATAATAATAAGAGTAATAAGTATAGTAATTGTCGTTCTATCGATCATATCTGCATAATATGGTTAATAATATGAGTTAGATTGATAATAGTAAGTGTAATAAGTATAGTAATTGTAGTTCTATCGATCATATAAGCATAATATGGCTAATAATATGAGTCAGATTCATAATAATAAGAGTAATAAGTATAGTAATTGTCGTTCTATCGATCATTTAAGCATAATATGGCGAATAATATGAGTTGGGTTGATAAAAATAAGAATAATAAGTATAGTAATTGTCGTTCTATCGATCATATAAGCATAATATGGCTAATAATATGAGTTAGATTGATAATAATAAGAGTAATAAGTATAGTAATTGTAGTTCTATCGATCATATCTGCATAATATGGTTAATAATATGAGTTAGATTCATAACAATAAGAGTAATAAGTATAGTAATTGTAGTTCTATCGATCATATCTGCATAATATGGTTAATAATATGAGTTAGAATGTTAATAATAAGAGTAATAAGTTTAGTAATTGTCGTTCTATCGATCATATAAGCATAATATGGCTAATAATATGAGTTAGATTGATAATAATAAGAGTAATGAGTATAGTAATTGTAGTTCTATCGATCATATAAGCATAATGTGGCTAATAATATGAATTAGATTCATAATAATAAGAGTAATGAGGATAGTAATTGTCGTTCTATCGATCATTTAAGCATAATATGGCGAATAATATGAGTTGGGTTGATAAAAATAAGAATAATAAGTATAGTAATTGTCGTTCTATCGATCATATAAGCATAATATGGCTAAT